>NC_061061.1:716433-831636 GCF_021917145.1 Hypomesus transpacificus | reverse complement strand
ACCCCTACACATTCTCTCTCACACACACACACCCCCACACAGTCTCTCTCACACACACACACACAGTCTCTCACACACACACACACCCCCACACAGTCTCTCTCACACACACACACCCCCACACAGTCTCTCACACACACACACACCCCCACACAGTCTCTCTCACACACACACACACACAGTCTCTCACACACACACACACACCCACACAGTCTCTCTCACACACACACACACCCACACAGTCTCTCTCACACACACACACCCCCACACAGTCTCTCACACACACACACCCCCACACAGTCTCTCACACACACACACACACACACACACACACACACACACACACACACACAGTCTCTCTCACACACACACACACACACACACAGTCTCTCTCACACACACACCACACACACCCACACAGTCTCTCTCACACACACACACACACACACACACACACAGTCTCTCACACACACACACACACCCCCACACAGTCTCTCACACACACACACACCCCCACACAGTCTCTCTCACACACACACACACACACACACAGTCTCTCACACACACACACACCCCCACACAGTCTCTCTCACACACACACACACACACACACACAGTCTCTCACACACACACACACACCCACACAGTCTCTCTCACACACACACACCCCCACACAGTCTCTCACACACACACACCCCCACAGTCTCTCACACACACACACACACACACAGTCTCTCTCACACACACACACACACACACACACACACACACACACACAGTCTCTCACACACACACACCCACACACAGTCTCTCACACACACACACCCCCACACAGTCTCTCTCACACACACACACACACACACACAGTCTCTCTCACACACACACACACACACACACACACACACACACACAGTCTCTCACACACACCACACACCCCCACACAGTCTCTCTCACACACCACACATGCCACACACACACACCACACACCACACATGCCACACACACACATCAGAGTATAAATATCCTGCCGTTTCCATGGTGAGGTAGGAAGGCGATATTATAACCAACCACAACTTTATGTGTAACCATAACAGTTTGTGGTCAGAATCTTTAAATGGTTATGAAACCATGACAACAGAGGCTGTCAGACGGTACATACACACACACACTCACTCACACACACATTGTCCGAGTGAAGACGTTTGAGAAGCCCAGGTCTAAATCTACCAGCTGAACACCCGACAGTCTCCGTCCGGTCTCCCTACTCACCTCTGCGGTCCTCTGGGGTGGCCGGTCTGCGAGGGCTGTCCTTGGCTCTCTCCAGGGGGCCTGGGGAGGAGGTGCGGGGGGGTCCCTTGGCTCTCTCCAGGGGGCCTGGGGAGGAGGTGCGGGGGGGTCCCTTGGCTCTCTCCAGGGGGGCGGGGGAGGAGGTGCGGGGGGTAAGCCTGGCGGGGGTTCTGGCTCTCTTGGGCCGGGCTTTGGGGGTGGAGGGGGTGGAGGGGTTGGGCCGAGCCGGGGAGGGCTGGGGGCCGGGGGAGGAGTGTCGCCCGCGGGGGGTGGGGGGGGACCCCACATGCTGCCTGGATAAGGGACTGGGGCTAGGGAGGGAGGGGGAGAAGGGAGGCATCACGTTAGGCCTCTCAAACACACATCCCTCAGGTTAGCATCACAGAGAGTCCCACACATCTGACTTGGAGTCTCATCTCAGAGGGATTCTTCATCGCACCCTCTGTCTCTGTTAGAATAATGACACCATGCTGCAACTCTGGAAAAGGAGTGCTTTCACTGAGTCCACCAGTTGAACACAGTGATACTGTTACAGCTAAACCACCATCTCTGTAATGAGACAGAAGCATTATGGGATGGTCTCTGTGGTCATCTCTCTATGGAGACAGCAGGATTATGGGATGGGCTCCATTTTACCGGAGTAGCCCTCTGGCTCTCTGCTCTCTTCTCCTCCTCCTCAACTCTCTCCTCTCTTCCCTCTCTCCCTCTCCACTCTCTCCACTCTCTCCCCCCTCTACCCCCTCCCTCCACACTCTCCAGTCTCTCTCCTTTTCTCCCCTCACTTACCTCTCTCTCCTCAACCTTTTGTTTAGTCAAAACAACAGTTTTTCTACCTCCCCTTTCTGCTCTCACCCGCTCTCCTCCCCTGTCTCCCCTGGGGGTCTGTCTGATCTGTGTGGTGGTCTGGGTGGTGGTCTGTGTGGTGGTCTTCTATACCTGGGGTCTGCCCTGTGTCTCATGCTGGGTAAGGACTGTCTCTTCTTCAGCCCTTTCTCCTTGGCCAGGGCAATCTTCTCCTTCTCGTTCTCTCTCTCCTTATCTTTCTTCTCTTTCTTCTTTCTGTCCATCTGAAGAGGAAGGGGGCGTCGTCAGAAGAAATGAACACAACAAGAAAGTCTACCCCTCTTTGACAGGCGGGTGCCGGTGTGTCGTAATTGGCTGTCATACGATGTTGTGTGTAAGATATGACAATGTTTTTTTTAGCTGCACTGTACTAGGTAATACTTGAATTAATATGTTATTGTTTAACTGTAGTTGAAATATTATTGTTGTTGCATCATGCCTGGTAGCTGAGATACTCTACACAGTGCCTGGGAAATACAGACCTTGACTCTGAGTCATAGAACTGCAAACTTCTGATCTTCTGTCCTTTCTACATGCATTGTGTACTTTCTACATGCATTGTGTACTTTATACATGCATTGTGTGTGTCACTTTGGATAACTGGGTCTTCTAAATGAATATGAATGTCATGTTAATGTCATTCTCAAATTCAAACTCAAATACTCATACTCAAATCAACTGACATTTAAAATCAATGTGTCGTGTTGTCAAGTGCTTCACAGATGCCTTCAAACATGTCTTGAATATGTATTCAAATATATATAAATGCACATAAATATGTATGTAATCTCAAATAGAAATATGTATAATACATCAAATAGAAATAAGTCATGTGTGTATTTGTAAACAAATGTAGAGTAAGCTGGGAGGCATACGGGCGCTGAGTCGCGTCTGCGCTGAGTGATGTCTGGCGTGCTGGACGTGACGTGCCAGCGCTCGGAGCAGCGGTGGTGAGGCCGGTGAGCACACAGGGTCAGGGGGCTGGCGGAGGACGAGCGTGGGCACAGAGGAGACTCTGGGGGGGAGAGGGACCAGGAAGAGAGGGGTGAGAGAGCGCTCCAGGGAGAGTCCAGAGAGAGAGACCTCTTGGACAGCACTCACGTCCGTCGCGGCCGGGTCCCAGCACGCTGGCGGCGCTGCGGCTGCGGGCCAGGAAGGAGAGGGTGGGGGTCATCAGGCGGTCCACTATGCTGCTCTCCCACGGGCTAAGCTGGATGCTACGGGCTGCGGCGAGGGACAAACACAGCAGGTCAACACTGCCCTGCACACAGTGACACCAGCCGCTCATTAGACCTGGACTAATGAGGAGGATGGGAAGAACTGCAGAGTCACTATGTGCTTTACCAGCACGGTGCCATCATCTTATAGTTTAGAATAAGTAGGACAGAGAGAGGGAGAGGGAGAGAGAGAGAGAGAGAGAGAGAGAGAGAGAGAGAGAGAGAGAGAGAGAGAGAGAGAGACCAGAGAGAGAGAGACCAGAGAGAGACTAGAGAGAGAAACAATAAACAGGAGAGGAGCATTAAGAGTCAGCAGTGCATCTTTCTGAACATCTCCAGTTCTGCCGGGGGGTTTCAGAATGCATGATCTCTCTGAGAGTGCTGACTCATCCAGCCTCCCTACCTACCTGTCCTCTGCCTCCCAGCTCCTCCGCTCTACAGCACATCCTGACCTACTTACACACCTGCTCCGGAAGATTCTATATATATTCTAGACACTGGAATGGATGTGAGTTCTGCATTTGATTCTGCTTATGACAGGATGCACTTCAGATTCTCGATTTTCTCCTGTTCTTTCTACATTCAGTATCTGTATGTTGCTTTGGATAAAAGCGTCCACAATTATGTTAACAAGTTTGATTATTTCTGGGCTTCTTTAGAGGCACAAGCTAGAACATCACATCCCAGTGACCATGACAACAGTTTCCCCCCAAACTCAGAATCATTCCAACGTTGCACGACACAGACAAGGCGCGTCACGATGCAGGACTAACAACCACACACACTGACGTGGACATCAAAAACACCAAAGGAACAAAATGACCATCGACACCAGATGATGAACCCAAAGACAGGGAACAGATGCAGTATGACGACAGAGAACATGAACAAACTCCCAGGATGCAACAGAAGGTCAAAGGAGAACCAAACCAGAACCCAGGAAGCTGAAGGACGACCGGAGGTGGATTTGGAGGGAAATGATTGGACCGGCCGTCAGACAGACGGTGACAGAAATCATTTTGGGTGGAGACAAAAAATCATAACTAAATCATAAGAGGCGAGGATAGGGAGGTCGGCGACGGCAGCAGGTGGATGAACGGACGGTGAACGGGTGGAGGTGGGGGGGGCGGGGCGGGTCGGGGGGGAGAGGTCTTACTTCTGCTGGGAGAGTTCCAGAGGGTGGCGGAGGACTTGGAGAGGCGCTTGTTAAGGACTGAGTCCACGTGTTTGGTAAGGTTGAACGCCGACACGGAGCACCTGCCTGCGAACCCAAGAGAGCCACGCAGAGAGGGTCACACTGGCCTCACAGGTCAAAGTTCACAACAACTTCAGCTGTCCTGCCAGCTGCGTCGTTAGGAGGTGTCATCCAACAAAAAGAAAATGTCCGGGTGTTGGCCAGGTGCTGCAGGAATTTACAAACCAACCAGCTTCTTCATCAGAGGGAGAGGAGAAGACACACACACACCTTCAAACAGCGCTCCAACACACACACACCTTCAAACAGCAGCACCTAGTCTTGCGTACTGGCTCATGCAAAATAAACTGAATTACTTCTCCCTCAGTTTCTACCATTTTTGTGGGGAGTTTTAACTCTTCTTTGAGGGTTTAGGTTGCTTATAGATGCTGATCTGGTTGTAAAAGGGTTCTACAAATACAATCTGATTAGATTTGTATTCATTACAGACCAGCGGGCTATAAGAGGAGTATGGAAAAATAATCGATGCCAGCCAAGCGCTAATGACAATTCTTGTCCTGGTTAGCAATCAAAGCTACCTTTCACATGGTAGCAGTAAGCTAGAATTAAATCACAGGCAGGATCAATACAGCAGGCTCAGAGTTAATGACCCACAGTGTCTCAAGGAGCCTAACAGCACACGGACACACATGGACACACACACACACACGGACACACACACTACCGACTGGTCACATGGCTCCGGGAAGACGTCTGTGATCTGAGCTGGTTAGCTAGCTGAGCGAGCTAGTTAGCTAGCTGAGCTAAGCATCTCAGCTGCAGCGTTGGTCCCCAGGCATAAAAAATCGTCACTTTTTATTGTCTTCAAGAAAATGATGTAAATGGTCGAAGGAAAATCTTATATAATGTGTAGAACGGCTGTAGAAGTGAAGAGATCTAACTTGATCCTCGTGGAGTTTCTCCTGAGGAAGGAAGATATCCAGGCATTCCAAATGGCATGTTAATGTTTGTGTGTGCAGTATCGGTGAGGGGGTGTGTATGTGCACAGTATCTGTGTGTGTGTGTGTGTGTGTGTGTCAGAGGGGTTTCACCAGAGATGACCCAGAGTGCTGAGTGTGTGAGGAGCACCTGAGCTGAGGAGAGGGGCTGCAATCACAGAGCAGCTCCACATGTGTCGCTCTGTCTGGACTCTATTGGTGCTGCTGATCTGGACCCAGGCTCTGCTGTGTGTGGTTTAGGTGTGTTTGGACCAGGTGTGCGTGGACCAGGTGTGAGTGTGGACCAGGTGTGTGTGGACCAGGTGTGTGTGTGGACCAGGTGTGTGTGGACCAGGTGTGTGTGTGGACCAGGTTCAGGTGTGATTGTGGACCAGGTGTGAGTGTGGACCAGGTGTGTGTGTGGACCAGGTTCAGGTGTGTGTGGGCCAGGTGTGTGTGAAGCAGGTTCAGGTGTGTGTGGACCAGGTGTGTGTGAAGCAGGTTCAGGTGTGTGTGGACCAGGTGTGTGTGGACCAGGTGTGTGTGAAGCAGGTTCAGGTGTGTGTGGACCAGGTGTGTGTGAAGCAGGTTCAGGTGTGATTGTGGACCAGGTGTGTGTGGACCAGGTGTGTGTGAAGCAGGTTCAGGTGTGTGTGGACCAGGTGTGTGTGAAGCAGATTCAGGTGTGTGTGGACCAGGTGTGTGTGTGGACCAGGTTCAGGTGTGTGTGGACCAGGTGTGTGTGGACCAGGTGTGTGTGAAGCAGGTTCAGGTGTGTGTGGACCAGGTGTGTGTGTGGACCAGGTGTGTGTGGACCAGGTGTGATTGTGGACCAGGTGTGTGTGTGGACCAGGTGTGTGTGGAGCAGGTTCAGGTGTGTGTGGACCAGGTGTGTGTGGACCAGGTGTGATTGTGGACCAGGTGTGTGTGTGGACCAGGTGTGTGTGGACCAGGTGTGTGTGGACCAGGTGTGTGTGAAGCAGGTTCAGGTGTGACTCACTCTCTCTCTGGCTGGGGCTGTGCAGCCCTCCCGCCCAGGAGCACCTCTGCTGGCGAATCTCTGCCCAGGTCTTCTTACTGGACCTCTGGAGGGCTGCAGCATAGCGCTCCTGCAGCGCACACACACACACACACACACACACACAGCAAGGTGAAGGAAGAAGATATTAGTAGATGCCTCTCCTCCAGGGCGTCACTCCCCTCCCTCCCTCCTCATCCTCCCTCCCTCCCTCCTCCCCCACCTTGTTCTTCTCCAGCTTCTGCCTCTGCCTCTCCTCCAGGGCAGCTCTGCGTCGCTCTGTCTTCAGCCGCTGCTCCTCCAACCGCCGGCGGCGCTCCTGGATCTGCTGCTCCCTCAGCTGCCGGGCCCGCTCCTCCTTCTCCAGCCACTGGCTCTTCTTAGCAGCTGGGAGGAGGAGGGGGAGAGAGGGGGGGGGAGGGGGAGGAGGGGGAGGGGGGGGAGGAGGAGGGAGGAGGAGGGAGGAGGGGGAGGGGGAGAGAGGGGGGAGGGGGAGAGGGGAGAGGAGGGGGAGAAGGAGGGGTAGGAGGAGGGGGAGAGAGGGGGGAGGGGGAGGAGGGGGAGAGAGGAGGAGGGGGAGGGGGAGGAGGGGGAGAGAGGGGGGAGGGGGAGGGAGGAGGAGGGAGGAGGGGGAGGGGGAGAGAGGGGGGAGGGGGAGAGGGGAGAGGAGGGGGAGAAGGAGGGGTAGGAGGAGGGGGAGAGAGGGGGGAGGGGAAGGAGGGGGAGGGGGAGAGGGGGGAGGAGGAGGGAGGAGGAGGGAGGAGGGGGAGGGGGAGAGAGGGGGGAGGGGGAGAGGGGAGAGGAGGGGGAGAAGGAGGGGTAGGAGGAGGGGGAGAGAGGGGGGAGTGGGAGGAGGGGGAGAGAGGAGGAGGGGGAGGGGGAGGAGGGGGAGAGAGGGGGGAGGGGGAGGAGGATAGTACTGGGTTACAGTGTGTAAGAGGTTATATATTGTCCTGGGTTAAACTGTATCTTATGTTTTTGGGGCGTGATATCTCATCATACAGCCGTGGCCAAAAGTATTGGGAGTGACACACATTTTGTGTTTGCAAAGCTTGCTGGGCCTAAAATGGGCATAAATGACTGCTAACATTTTTCAGTAAGTCATATCATCACCACAGGGGAAGGTGTGAACTAGCCAGGTGAAATCACTCTATCATTCTGATTGGATTTTAGGAGCAGATCGACTGCTGTAAAAGAGGGGACTATTTGCATATATTGAATATTTTCACCTCCAAAAAGCTTTAAAAAATATGAAATGTGCCTTAATGTATTCCAGTATTCGATAAAAACATTTTCCTCAAAACTGAACCAGCAAACTTTGCAAAACACAACATTTGTCATTGCTAAAACGTATGGCCTTGCCAGTACACAGTGTGAAAAAGACAGTCTTCAGTTCCTGCTTCCAAACCTTCAGTGTTTGATCACATCCTGAGTAAGAAGCCCTAGAAACCATCTAAAATGAGCTCTTATCTGTGGCCAGAAAGCCTCTCCGCTGCTAACTCTACTGGGGTCTCAAAGGCGTTAGCTAAAAGTTTACACACACACACACGCCTGCCTCTTTCCACCGCGGCAGCAGAGAGGGAATATCCTGTTTCCCTGAGACGCGCATAAATCGAATTAGCGGAGTTTCCACAAGGTGCCATTCTGTAGGGTGAGACTGGAACCTCTGGTCTCTCCGTCTCTGCAGCTCTCTAATCCCATCACGACTCCACACAGCTTCACAATCACACACCGGCTTTGATCTGGAGAACCTCCATCACCCGGCTCCCACACACTCAGAGAGGGTGTAAAGGGGAGGTTATACCAGCTCTAAGGCACCGTTTGTCATTTCTAAGCCTCTATCTTTGTCATTTGGACAGTGTGTGTGTGTGTGTGTGAGCGGGGGGTAGCTGGAACAAAAGCCAGCTCTAGTAAGCTCCAGATGCAACAGAAGCTACTGGGTCCTTGTAGTTGTCAGGTAGCAGAGCAGAGATGAGACCAGGTCCAGGGGGATCCGACACAGCATCTGGCCGAGCTTGGATCATTAAACTGGTCATTAAGGAAGTCTGTCTCCCAGCCTGCATCAAGTATTCATGTCCTTGAACAGAGCCCACACATCTCAGCCTCTCAGAACAAGCCTCTCTCTTCACTTCTGAAACAGCAGAAGGGTCAACGCTTATTTCCTGCCAGGCTCTCTGAATATTCTCATTTGATTGAGTTGAGATTGTCTGTGTGTCTCTCCGGACCTCAGCATGTCACCTATGACGGAACCCAGTGAGGTTATCTTAGGACAACAGGCATGCTGTGGCAGGAGGTCGTTACGATTGTCAAGTTCAAAAGTTCAAACTGAGGGAAGGCGGTATAATTCATCTATGGAGACCTGCAATCTGGGCTGAGTGGCGACACTGCAGCATAAAACAGAGCAACAACCAGTTGGCTTGACCACAGTTCTCATTTAGAACCCGAGAGAGAGGGAGGGGGAGAGATGGAAGAAAACACAGAGAGAAGGTGGGGAAGAGTTAGAGAAAGAGAGAAAGGGAGGGAGGAAAGGAAGTAATGAAAGAAAAAGAAAGAGAGGGAGAGAGAGAGAGGAAGAGAGAGAGAGATGATCTCAACATCTAAATCAGAGCCTGGACATTAAAACACCAACACAGACCATCAGACAGGGGGGGGGGGGGGGAGGGGTGTGTGACCCCCACAACACCAGCACTCAGAAACACAAACACCCACGGTCACCATCACCACTGTCACCATGGAGAGGCAGGGCGTGGCTTACCTTGCTGCAGGCCGCATTCGTCTGAGGGAGGAAGGCGAGAGAGAAGACAAGAGCAAACGTCAATCATGCAAAGCAGCGTGCCGTTAGCGTGCCGCTAGCATGTCGCCACAGTCAGGGACCAAGGTGTGAAGCTATGGACACTGTGGCAGCCATTTTGGCTCCCAGCAGAAACAAAGCCATGACAGTGATGCTGTGATTACTGATGTTGGACGTCTTTGCTAAAAATTCTGGCCCTGTTTCCAGCTCCAGACCCAGATTTGGTGCCAAATCCACATGACGGCAGGGTTCTTCCTGGTTGTCCCAGTGGAGCTGCATGTGCAGTCCACATGCAGCTGAACTACAGGACACTCACAGAACAACAACACTGGCCCTCGTCCACCAGGGGGCGCTCCTGGGTTTCTCCCTGCACACTTACCCAGATATCTGGCCTTCTCCTCCCTCCGCTCCTTGGCAAGCTTCTGTCTGTCCTCTGATCTGACGGCATCTGGGAGGGCAGAGAGAGGGGGGAGACAGACAGGGAGAGGGAGAGAGAGAGAGGAGTGAAAGACAGAGAAGTAGAGAGAGAGAGGAGTGAAAGACAGAGAGGGGGAGAGAGAGAGGAGTGAAAGACAGACAGCGGAAGAGAGAGATAAGGGAGAGAGAAAGAGAGAGAGAGGAATGGGGTGTGAATGAGGGAAATCATTGTACACAGATCCTGCTTCAGAGTGATTCAATGTTGAAAATCTGTGAAAATTTGCCTCTAAAATAGCCTCTGATACAGCCTCTAATTCAGTCTCCTTCCATCCTCTGAAATGGCCTCTCAGACAGCCTCTAATTCAGTCTCCTTCCAGCCTCTGAAATGGCCTCTCAGACAGCCTCTGATACAGCCTCTAATTTGGCTTCTGCTGTTGTGTCATTGGGCTTGAAGGCTTCACACCCCTCTTCCTGTTCCATGAGTCAGAGTGCAGAGGGACACTCCCTGATGGGCTTGAAGGCTTCACACCCCTCTTCCTGTTCCATGAGTCAGAGTGCAGAGGGACACTCCCTGATGGGCTTCACACCCCTCTTCCTGTTCCATGAGTCAGAGTGCAGAGGGACACTCCCTGATGGGCTTCACACCCCTCTTCCTGTTCCATGAGTCAGAGTGCAGAGGGACACTCCCTGATGGGCTTCACACCCCTCTTCCTGTTCCATGAGTCAGAGTGCAGAGGGACACTCCCTGATGGGCTTCACACCCCTCTTCCTGTTCCATGAGTCAGAGTGCAGAGGGACACTCCCTGATGGGCTTCACACCCCTCTTCCTGTTCCATGAGTCAGAGTGCAGAGGAACACTCCCTGATGGGCTTGAAGGCTTCACAGCCCTCTTCCTGTTCCATGAGTCAGAGTGCAGAGGGACACTCCCTGATGGGCTTCACAGCCCTCTTCCTGTTCCATGAGTCAGAGTGCAGAGGGACACTCCCTGATGGGCTTCACAGCCCTCTTCCTGTTCCATGAGTCAGAGTGCAGAGGGACACTCCCTGATGGGCTTCACAGCCCTCTTCCTGTTCCATGAGTCAGAGTGCAGAGGGTCACTCCCTGATGGGCTTCACAGCCCTCTTCCTGTTCCATGAGTCAGAGTGCAGAGGGACACTCCCTGATGGGCTTCACAGCCCTCTTCCTGTTCCATGAGTCAGAGTGCAGAGGGACACTCCCTGATGGGCTTGAAGGCTTCACAGCCCTCTTCCTGTTCCATGAGTCAGAGTGCAGAGGGACACTCCCTGATGGGCTTCACAGCCCTCTTCCTGTTCCATGAGTCAGAGTGCAGAGGGACACTCCCTGATGGGCTTCACAGCCCTCTTCCTGTTCCAGAGTGCAGAGGGACACTCCCTGATGGGCTTGAAGGCTTCACAGCCCTCTTCCTGTTCCATGAGTCAGAGTGCAGAGGGACACTCCCTGATGGGCTTCACAGCCCTCTTCCTGTTCCATGAGTCAGAGTGCAGAGGGACACTCCCTGATGGGCTTCACAGCCCTCTTCCTGTTCCATGAGTCAGAGTGCAGAGGGTCACTCCCCTCTTCCTGTTCCATGAGTCAGAGTGCAGAGGGACACTCCCTGATGGGCTTCACAGCCCTCTTCCTGTTCCATGAGTCAGAGTGCAGAGGGACACTCCCTGATGGGCTTCACAGCCCTCTTCCTGTTCCATGAGTCAGAGTGCAGAGGGACACTCCCTGATGGGCTTCACAGCCCTCTTCCTGTTCCATGAGTCAGAGTGCAGAGGGACACTCCCTGATGGGCTTCACAGCCCTCTTCCTGTTCCATGAGTCAGAGTGCAGAGGGTCACTCCCCTCTTCCTGTACCATGAGTCAGAGTGCAGAGGGACACTCCCTGATGGGCTTCACAGCCCTCTGATGGGCCTCTTCCTGTTCCATGAGTCAGAGTGCAGAGGGACACTCCCTGATGGGCTTCACAGCCCTCTTCCTGTTCCATGAGTCAGAGTGCAGAGGGACACTCCCTGATGGGCTTCACAGCCCTCTTCCTGTTCCATGAGTCAGAGTGCAGAGGGTCACTCCCCTCTTCCTGTACCATGAGTCAGAGTGCAGAGGGACACTCCCTGATGGGCTTCACAGCCCTCTTCCTGTTCCATGAGTCAGAGTGCAGAGGGACACTCCCTGATGGGCTTCACACCCCTCTTCCTGTTCCATGAGTCAGAGTGCAGAGGGACACTCCCTGATGGGCTTGAAGGCTTCACAGCCCTCTTCCTGTTCCATGAGTCAGAGTGCAGAGGGACACTCCCTGATGGGCTTCATAGCCCTCTTCCTGTTCCATGAGTCAGAGTGCAGAGGGACACTCCCTGATGGGCTTCACAGCCCTCTTCCTGTTCCATGAGTCAGAGTGCAGAGGGACACTCCCTGATGGGCTTCACAGCCCTCTTCCTGTTCCATGAGTCAGAGTGCAGAGGGTCACTCCCCTCTTCCTGTTCCATGAGTCAGAGTGCAGAGGGACACTCCCTGATGGGCTTCACAGCCCTCTTCCTGTTCCATGAGTCAGAGTGCAGAGGGACACTCCCTGATGGGCTTCACAGCCCTCTTCCTGTTCCATGAGTCAGAGTTCAGAGGGACACTCCCTGATGGGCTTCACAGCCCTCTTCCTGTTCCATGAGTCAGAGTGCAGAGGGACACTCCCTGATGGGCTTGAAGGCTTCACAGCCCTCTTCCTGTTCCATGAGTCAGAGTGCAGAGGGACACTCCCTGATGGGCTTCACAGCCCTCTTCCTGTTCCATGAGTCAGAGTGCAGAGGGACACTCCCTGATGGGCTTCACAGCCCTCTTCCTGTTCCATGAGTCAGAGTGCAGAGGGTCACTCCCCTCTTCCTGTTCCATGAGTCAGAGTGCAGAGGGACACTCCCTGATGGGCTTCACAGCCCTCTTCCTGTTCCATGAGTCAGAGTGCAGAGGGACACTCCCTGATGGGCTTCACAGCCCTCTTCCTGTTCCATGAGTCAGAGTGCAGAGGGACACTCCCTGATGGGCTTCACAGCCCTCTTCCTGTTCCATGAGTCAGAGTGCAGAGGGACACTCCCTGATGGGCTTCACAGCCCTCTTCCTGTTCCATGAGTCAGAGTGCAGAGGGTCACTCCCCTCTTCCTGTACCATGAGTCAGAGTGCAGAGGGACACTCCCTGATGGGCTTCACAGCCCTCTTCCTGTTCCATGAGTCAGAGTGCAGAGGGACACTCCCTGATGGGCTTCACAGCCCTCTTCCTGTTCCATGAGTCAGAGTGCAGAGGGACACTCCCTGATGGGCTTCACAGCCCTCTTCCTGTTCCATGAGTCAGAGTGCAGAGGGTCACTCCCTGATGGGCTTCACACCCCTCTTCCTGTTCCATGAGTCAGAGTGCAGAGGGACACTCCCTGATGGGCTTCACACCCCTCTTCCTGTTCCATGAGTCAGAGTGCAGAGGGACACTCCCTGATGGGCTTCACACCCCTCTTCCTGTTCCATGAGTCAGAGTGCAGAGGGTCACACCCCTCTTCCTGTTCCATGAGTCAGAGTGCAGAGGGTCACACCCCTCTTCCTGTTCCATGAGTCAGAGTGCAGAGGGTCACTCCCCTCTTCCTGTTCCATGAGTCAGAGTGCAGAGGGTCATCACTCCCTGATGGGCTGAGAGGTCGGTTGGTCAGTCACACCTGTTCCCATGACAACGGCAGATGATTAAACAGATCGTTGTCTTAAGACATGTATCTACCCGACAGGATGTTTACAAAACCAGAGGCTGCGATCGACTCAGGTCAGTAACTGCAATAAGAAAGCGTATCTTCAGAACTCAGCACAGTAACAATCAGGATGTGCTCAGACAGCTGGATGTGATGGCACCAGTCTCCTCACTGCTGTGTGGTTTCTTCAGACAGAGCTCAACATCCAGAGGTCTAGCCGCTACCGCAGCCTTTCTCAACTCTGGTCCTCCATGTTCTAGATGTTTCCCTGTTCCAACACACCTGATTCAAAGGAATGGGTCATTGACATCTAGAACATGCAGGGAAGGGGGGCACGAGGACCAGGGATGGAAATCACTGCTCTAGACCGTGACATCACAACTTGGTGCTGCATATCTAGGCCAGGAAAACGAGATGTTAAAATCCCAACTTTTCTCTCCTGGTTAAATAAAGTCAAAATGAAAAATTCATGTTCCTCCAGCTGTGTACTGAATACGAATGAGCTTGCATGTATGAGTGTTACATTACTAGACGACTGTTTACATATTTTCTCACCCTCGTGACATCTCTTGAAATTGGTGCTGCATTCCCCAAACACCAGCACCCAAACAGCTTTCCCAAACACACGCACCCAGACCCAGGACCAGACCCAGACCCTGTGGACAAGCTACGCTAACAAGCTAACAGCACTACATTCTCTGACTTATAGAAATCACAGCTTCAGGGTGGAATACACAGCAGGACTGATATTATCACATAATATCCTCCCTCGACAGCTTCAACATGGAATAATTCTACACGTGAAGAATCAACCAGAGCTCCAAAGACTGACAAGGCAGTGATATAAATAACACATGAAGCAGATGTTCCTTGTTCTATATATGCACCGTGTTCCGTATATGGGTCACATGTGAGTGAGTGAGTGTGTAGCAGGGCTGTGTGACACATCGCTCTCCTGAAGACACACAGAGACCATATGTTACTGGGTCTCTGTCAGCAGCGAGGAGATGGACCCAACTGGACCCCAGCGCTCCAACTGGCCTGTGACCCACTTTAACACACGCTATTTATAGTGGGAGAGATCAAGTGCAGCTCGTGGGCATGTGAATGTTGGGGTGTGTGACTGTGTGCACGTGTGTGTGTGTGTGTTGGGGTGTGTGCATGTGTGTGCATTTGTGTGTTGGGGTGTGAGACTGTGTGCATGTGTGTGTCTGGGTGTGTACGTGTGTGCATGTGTGTGTCTGGGTGTGTACGTGTGTGCATGTGTGTGTCTGGGTTTGTGGGTATGTGCATGTGTGGGGGTGTGTGTGGGTGTGTGGGCTTGCTCTAACCATGGTGATGATGAGTCACACTCCACACACACGACACAGGAACAGAATTAGGCTGACCCAGAAATCTCAGCCCAGAACACAGACCTCAGACCAAGTCTTGGGTCTTCCAATGTCAACAGGGCGATATTCGCTCTGCAGAGCAGCAACATGTGAAGCCACAGAGAAAACGATTCAAATCGAACTGTATTTGTACATCAACTTCACGAAAAAAAACGTTATCAACAAAGGTGTGTCTCAAACATGATTAAAACAAGCTTTGTTATTTGACAGCAGTAACTCGTCTGGCCTCCTAAAGAAAAACTATGGAGCATTCTATTTATCAAGCGCTTCTTGGTTTAGCTCATTCCCCTCCCGCTCTAGGGGTAAAGCCACCATGACGATGAAAGACACAAAGAGTAAAAGGGGGAAAAGAAACTTGCCAACAACACAACCTCCAGGCGTGTTTCTCAGCGCTAGCTTGTGCTAGCCAGAGCCTCAGGACAAGCAGGGGCATTGTGGAGAGGACATTTCCCCAGCGCAGGGTCAAGCTGAAAGCAGTCTCTGGCACTGCCCCTCTGATATATGATGCCAGCTTCCTTCAGTCCACCTTCCATCGCCAGCCAGAGCTGATTATGAGCCCAGGCTGGAGAGGTTGTTAGCGATTAGTGTTAGCTATCCTCTTAGCCGACACAGCTCATACACCCACTCTACAGCAATGTTCCCACCAAAATTAGGATTTTGGCAGCTTTAGGAACCCAAAGTTACGCAGTTCCTTCTTGATGGGGTGTGTCCTGACCTGTCCTGTCCTGACCTGTCTTGACCTGTCCTGACCGACACGAGAGACGTGCAGCCACTCTGTTCCTGGAAAGAACCAAGCCTATGTCAGACTGAGGCTGTGTCAGACTGAGGCTGTGTCAGACTGAGGCCTGTGTCAGACTGAGGATGTGTCAGACTGAGGCTGTGTCAGACTGAGGCTTTTTCAGACTGAGGCCTGTGTCAGACTGAGGCTGTGTCAGACTGAGGCTGTGTCAGACTGAGGCTTTTTCAGACTGAGGCCTGTGTCAGACTGAGGCTGTGTCAGACTGAGGCTGTGTCAGACTGAGGCCTGTGTCAGACTGAGGATGTGTCAGACTGAGGCTGTGTCAGACTGAGGCCTGTGTCAGACTGAGGATGTGTCAGACTGAGGCTGTGTCAGACTGAGGCTGTGTCACACTGAGGATGTGGCAGACTGAGGCCTGTGTCAGACTGAGGCTGTGTCAGACTGAGGCTCTGTCAGACTGAGGCTGTGTCAGACTGAGGCTCTGTCAGACTGAGGCTGTGTCAGACTGAGGATGTGGCAGACTGAGGCCTGTGTCAGACTGAGGCTGTGTCAGACTGAGGCTGTGTCAGACTGAGGCCTGTGTCAGACTGAGGCTGTGTCAGACTGAGGCTGTGTCAGACTGAGGCTGTGGCAGACTGAGGGCAGTGGGAGTCGGTTGGACATAAACATCTCTCTTTCTCAACAGGCTGGATAATTTCACATAAGCACTGAGGTAATTGCCCAATTATCACTTCATGCTTGAAAACAGTTAGCCTAATTAGGATCACTTTAGCTCTCAGATCCTAGAACTGGAGTCCATTACACAACGATCCTTTGCTGTGCTCACACACACAGTAAAACAACACCCAACAGCTCCAACAACTCCATCAGCCTTCCAAGCTGTTTCCATCTTACCCTTCCTGTGCAGGGGGCCGGGGGATGCAGGAGACTTGGGGGTGAGGTCAGCTTTGGTGGGGGTCCTCGCTGTCCCGTCCGTGTCGTTCTTGAGGGGGGAGTCGGTCCTCTTGCCGGGGGCGGGGCCCAAGGGGGGGCTGACCTCCTGGGGGGCCTGCATGGCGGGAGGCGTGTCCAGAGGAGGAGGCGGAGCTGTGGAGACAGCGGAGAGGGGGAGTCAGAACCCAGGAACCACACAGCTTAGAACCAGGAACCACACAGCTTAGAACCAGGAACCACACAACTTAGAACCAGGAACCACACAACTTAGAACCAGGAACCACATAGCTTAGAACCAGGAGGCTGGACTGGTTTGTATTCATTCCACAGAGCAGGAAACACAGTGTGCTAGCGGGGGGGGAGAGACGGCCAGCCAGCCTCGCTCCACGCCCACCTCACAACCATCCTCCACGCCCACCTCACAACCATCCTCCACGCCCACCTCACAACCATCCTCCACGCCCACCTCACAACCATCCTCCACGCCCACCTCACAACCATCCTCCACGCCCACCTTCCAACCACCCTCCACGCCCACCTCACAACCATCCTCCACGCCCACCTCACAACCATCCTCCACGCCCACCTCACAACCATCCTCCACGCCCACCTCACAACCATCCTCCACGCCCACCTTCCAACCATCCTCCAGGCCCACCTCACAACCCTCCTCCACACCCCACCTTCCAACCATCCTCCACGCCCACCTCACAACCATCCTCCACGCCCACCTCACAACCATCCTCCAGGCCCACCTCACAACCATCCTCCACGCCCACCTCACAACCATCCTCCACGCCCACCTTCCAACCATCCTCCACGCCCACCTCACAACCATCCTCCACGCCCACCTCACAACCATCCTCCACGCCCACCTCACAACCATCCTCCACGCCCACCTCACAACCATCCTCCACGCCCACCTCACAACCATCCTCCACGCCCACCTCACAACCATCCTCCACGCCCACCTCACAACCATCCTCCACGCCCACCTCACAACATTCAGCCGCCACAACAAAAACCCCAGTTTAGCCCTGGACTTCAAAGACTGATCTCGGGTGTGCAGATCTATATTCCATTTGAATCAACTGTAGAATCTATACGACTACAACATGACTCAGCTTCCTGAAGCAGGAAAATCAAAGTTTCTTTGAAGTCGCTAAGCTTTTACATTAGACCACCAGTGATGCCTTTCTGCATCCTTGTAGAAACCCCGTGGACCGTGGTTATGTAGTGGGTCCAGTTAGCTGGATAGTTGTGTGAGACAGACCTCTGCCATCACCCCCTGCCTCCGGTAGCATTTCTGGACGGTGATTGGTCGAGCTCGGGGGCTCAGTGAACCGACAGCTTCCTGGCAGAGCGAGACTCTGCAGCTGCCTCTCTCTCAGCCCCTCCATGATACAAGAGAAACCGATTGATTTAAAGAGAGTGGAGTTTGTGGAGGAGTGGAGAGATGGAGGGGTAGAGGAGAGGAAGGGTGGAGGAGAGGAGGGGTGGAGGGGAGGAGGGGTAGAGGGGTGGAGGGATGGAGGGGTGGAGGGGGAAGCAGTGCCACACAGACGCCACTCTCATCAGGATCACAGACAGCGTCCTCTTAAACTAACCTGACGAAGGTGGTGTGTGTGTGGGGGGAAAACAAGCGACACAGGGATACAGAGAGAGAGATACAGACAGAGAGAGATAAAGACAGAGAGAGATGAAGACAGAGAGAGAGAGATGCAGACAGAAAGAGATGCAGACAGCGAGAGAGGCGGGGGTATAGAGTCCGGGGCTGAGAAGAGAGAGTTTATGAAAGAGCATCGCCAGAGAGAGAGGCACTGTCCCAGAGAGAGAGGCACTGTCCCAGAGAGAGAGGCAGTGTCCCAGAGAGAGAGGCACTGTCCCAGGGAGAGAGGCAGTGTCCCAGAGAGAGAGGCACTGTCCCAGAGAGAGAGGCACTGTCCCAGAGAGAGAGGCACTGTCCCAGAGAGAGAGGCACTGTCCCAGAGAGAGAGGCAGTGTCCCAGAGAGAGAGGCACTGTCCCAGAGAGAGAGGCAGTGTCCCAGAGAGAGAGGCAGTGTCCCAGAGAGAGAGGCACTGTCCCAGAGAGAGAGGCACTGTCCCAGAGAGAGAGGCACTGTCCCAGAGAGAGAGGCACTGTCTCAGAGAGAGAGGCACTGTCCCAGAGAGAGAGGCACTGTCCCAGAGAGAGAGGCACTGTCCCAGAGAGAGAGGCAGTGTCCCAGAGAGAGAGGCAGTGTCCCAGAGAGAGGCAGTGTCCCAGAGAGAGAGGCACTGTCCCAGAGAGAGAGGCACTGTCCCAGAGAGAGAGGCACTGTCCCAGAGAGAGAGGCACTGTCCCAGAGAGAGAGGCACTGTCCCAGAGTGAGAGGCACTGTCCCAGAGAGAGCAGCCTTTGTCAAGACCCCTGCATGGCAACGGGACAACTGCCAGAGACACTGCACTGGGAGAGATGAAGGAGGGGGGAATGAGGAGGGAGGCAGGGAGAGGGAAAATTGGAACGGAGAAAGGAGATAGGGAAGGAGGGAGGGGTGGAGAGCAAGGCATGATTGGGGTTTGGACACCATGATGCTCATTTATAAATGGAACATGCACTGCAGTGTTCTGATGCTTTCCCTGTTAGGAAGGGTTAGGGTTAGGTTTATGATGCAGAATTCATCTCAATGCTTTCCCTGTTAGGAAGGGGTTTTTAAACACAGCCAGGCTTGTGAAGGCTTTGTTCCAAAACAATGGGCTCATTCTCATCCAGACCTGAGTGGGATGATAAAAGGGATGATGAGTGGGATGATGTCTCCTGAACCATCCACCTCAGCTGTGTTCGCAGGCTCCACGTCACATGCTCTCACCAGGGGGGGCTGTGATGTCATCAACATGGGACGCTGTCAGACAGCTGTGATGTCATCAAAATGGGACACTGAGCAGTGTGGAGCAACATCAACACCCATGGTACTATTTAGTATCCAAGTCCACCAGGATGCCCTACTACACCTGGTAGCATTAGACAGCGTGTGACCAGCAGACTGTTCTGACCCACAACCCTCTGTGCGGTGGAAGAGGCCAGAGAGACTGTTGCCTAAACGACACTCCCTTGGCGCAGTAGCCTGACAGTTTGCCTCTGATTCACGCTGCAGGCAAACACAACAGCAATCAAGGCCGCAGTTAAGTTTTCGGCGTGGAAATATTCACACTATTTCGCTTTCATTGAAGATATTGGAGGAACATTCAAGTTAAATGCAAACTGCCCCAACAAAATATTATCTACTTAAACAGCACTTCAAACTTCTCGAAGGTTTCCACAGAGAAACGAAGCTGGAAGCTAGCGAAATTCATTTTAAACCATTACAGAGATGGTGACCTGTTTCCACAACTCGCTACTAAAAGTAATAGTAAAAGCAGAGTGCGAATTATACAATGACAATCGGGGGGGTCAACTTCTTCTCCAGGGCGTAAAGTAATATTTACGATAACAGGTAAGCACAATTTATAGATGTATCGACCCAACCCGACCTGTTGTGTTTACCTCTTTTGGGGGGGTCCAAGTCTTGATTAGGGGGGTCAAACCCCCACTTAATTTGCACACTGAGTAAAAGTAATATAATAAGTAATAATATTACTTTGTACAGAAAGTATTAATGTAACTTAATCACACTACTTTTTACTAAACAGTAATCAGTAATAACTAATAGATTATTTTTGAGTAACTTCCCCCAACACTGTTCCAGACTGATACGAACCTGCCTGCACCAGTTCAAGCCACAGTTCCATGACTCAGTAGTCTGTCTGAGTTCAGTGCAGACTGCATGCAACAGTACATAATGTTACTCAACACACCCACACACCACGCACACACAACACAAGCACACACCCACGCACACACATGCGAGCCACAAGAGAATAGAAGAGGATCTGCAGACTTGAGATGATGAATATTCCACAACGCTGCAGAGCAGAGAGGCAGAGAGGGAGAGAAAGGAGGGGAGAAAGAGAGAGGGGGGGGGGGGGGGGGGGGTGGAGGGAGGATAGTGATTCAGGCCTGGCTGTCTGCACCAGTAGACTAGCTGATACCCACACTAGCTGATACCCACACTAGCTGGTACCCACACTAGCTGGTACACACACTAGCTGATACACACACTAGCTGGTACCCACACTAGCTGATACACACACTAGCTGATACCCACACTAGCTGGTACCCACACTAGCTGGTACCCACACTAGCTGGTACACACACTAGCTGATACACACACTAGCTGGTACACACACTAGCTGGTACACACACTAGCTGGTAGCCACACTAGCTGGTACACACACTAGCTGGTACCCACACTAGCTGGTACACACACTAGCTGGTAGCCACACTAGCTGGTACACACACTAGCTGGTACACACACTAGCTGCTACAAACACTAGCTCATACACACACTAGCTGATACACACACTAGCTGGTACACACACTAGCTGGTACACACACTAGCTGGTAAACACACTAGCTGATACACACACTAGCTGATACACACACTAGCTGATACACACACTAGCTGGTACACACACTAGCTGATACACACACTAGCTGGTACACACACTGTATCTGCAGATCTGGATCCTGCCTTAGTCAGGCCACAGAGAGCCTCCCCAACACACTCGCCAATGAGAGTGGGTCTGTCTGTCTGTCTGTCTGTCTGCCTGCCTGCCTGCCTGCCTGCCTGCCTGTCTGCCTGTCTGCCTGTCTGTCTGTCTGTCTGTCTGTCTGTCTGTCTGCCTGTCTGCCTGTCTGCCTGTCTGCCTGTCTGCCTGTCTGCCTGTCTGCCTGTCTGCCTGTGTGTGTGTGTGTTGTCATTGTTTGATAATGATTTTAAAACTTCAACTACTGTGTGTGTCTACGTGTGTGAATATGTGTGAGTATTTATGTTTGCATGTGTGAGTGTATGCGTGTGCATGTGTGTGTGTGTGTGTGTGTGTGGGGAGGAGGGATATTGACTCTAACAATCAGTGCATCCAGCATCAGAAACCCCAGGCTAGTAACCTTGACAGCAACCCAGACTGGCACACACACACACACACAGTGTGCTGGTGGACATGCTAATGTGATATCTGCACTAATGTATTTCCTAGACTGGAACATCTGTCCAGTCATCGTTTAAACGGTCACCCCGGAATGGCAAGGACAGACATGTTGACTTGTAAACAGTTACTTCAGTTAGCATGTTCTTGACTAACCCCAAACACACAGAATCAGATTTAGTCAAAGCTAACAGGAGCTAGCAGTCCGTGGTTCAGAGTCAGGCTAACAGGAGCTAGCAGTCCGTGGTTCAGAGTCGGGCTAGCAGGAGCTAGCAGTCCGTGGTTCAGAGTCGGGCTAGCAGGAGCTAGCAGTCCGTGGTTCAGAGTCAGGCTAACAGGAGCTAGCAGTCCGTGGTTCAGAGTCAGGCTAGCAGGAGCTAGCAGTCCGTGGTTCAGAGTCGGGCTAGCAGGAGCTAGCAGTCCGTGGTTCAGAGTCGGGCTAGCAGGAGCTAGCAGTCCGTGGTTCAGAGTCAGGCTAACAGGAGCTAGCAGTCTGTGGTTCAGAGTCAGGCTAGCAGGAGCTAGCAGTCCGTGGTTCAGAGTCAGGCTAACAGGAGCTAGCAGTCCGTGGTTCAGAGTCAGGCTAGCAGGAGCTAGCAGTCCGTGGTTCAGAGTCTGCCTAACAGGAGCTAGCAGTCTGTGGTTCACAGTCAGGCTAACAGGAGCTAGCAGTCCGTGGTTCAGAGTCAGGCTAACAGGAGCTAGCAGTCCGTGGTTCAGAGTCAGGCTAGCAGGAGCTAGCAGTCCGTGGTTCAGAGTCTGCCTAACAGGAGCTAGCAGTCTGTGGTTCACAGTCAGGCTAACAGGAGCTAGCAGTCCGTGGTTCAGAGTCAGGCTAACAGGAGCTAGCAGTCCGTGGTTCAGAGTCAGGCTAGCAGGAGCTAGCAGTCCGTGGTTCAGAGTCTGCCTAACAGGAGCTAGCAGTCTGTGGTTCACAGTCAGGCTAACAGGAGCTAGCAGTCCGTGGTTCAGAGTCAGGCTAGCAGGAGCTAGCAGTCCGTGGTTCAGAGTCTGCCTAACAGGAGCTAGCAGTCTGTGGTTCAGAGTCAGGCTAGCAGGAGCTAGCAGTCCGTGGTTCAGAGTCTGCCTAACAGGAGCTAGCAGTCTGTGGTTCTCCCATGATGCACCTCTTCTCCAGAGACACACTTCATCAGCCCCCCCTCACTCCCTCTCTAGGCTGTGTACATCATGAGGAGGAATCAGCCCCCATCAACCTCCACCTTCCAGACCTGTGCCCCACCACCATCACACACACACACGCTGAACAAGGAAGATCACTTTGGCACTGTTTAGTCAGAAAGGTTTGGAGACATCAAGGCACTCATAGCTGTTGTGGCACACACACACTCAAAACACACACACACTCAAAACACACACACACACACTCAAAACACACACACACTCAAAACACACACACACACACACTCAAAACACACACACACTCAAAACACACACACACACACTCAAAACACACACACACTCAAAACACACACACACACACTCAAAACACACACACACTCAAAACACACACACACAGACACACTTCTCTGTGTATCCCCTAAATGGAGCCGAAATCTGGATCACAGTTCTCTTCAGTAGTCCCGCCCCCTGCGTGCAGAGTAGGGGTGTCACGATACCAAAAATTCAGTAGTCGGTGCCAATACCATTAAAATAACACGATTCTCGATGCCAATTTCGATACCATGGTAAAAAAAAAGAGGATTGTCTAAGATTCCATGTAGGCTACTTGAACCATGAACTTCTTTAAAATATTTGAAAAATAGCAAAATATCCTACAAAGACATACAAAACATGTGCAATAGAGCATAGCACAACATAATAAAGTGCAATTAAGCCATTCAGCTAACAAGATGAACATGACATGAGTTTGCCTTCTAAGCTATGGGCTAACGTTAAAACTACAGCTAACCTAAACTATGTACATAAGCCATTGTAACACACGTGCCCACCATCTCAAACATCCTGTAACGTGTATTTTAGTATGACAGATTAAACAAACAGAAAAAGAGCAATCTTTGGATGTATTCAGATTTTAGCATCGGAAGGTACCGTAAGTATCGGTTCTCGTGACATCCCTAGTGCAGAGCACCAGCTGGAAACAGACCAGCAGCTTGACAAGCAGCAGGTCACAACCATCTCACGCATCACTTCCTGTCAGCAGCACCTTCTGCACAGTCACTTCCTGTCTGCAGGTGGCAGCGTCCAATGGAAACGCCCAGCTGGTCAGCCACTTCCTGCTAGGACTGTTCTCAGTCCTGTGGACCAGAGCGACATATGGAGCACACAGACTCTTCTGTGTTACAAGGTTTTCTGTTAGCAGACACGTTTACTACACAACTATAATATTAGGACATGATTTCACGCCACATTAGGTATTTTTTCCAGCGCTGTTTAATGATTGCTGCTGTTTGTGATGTGATGCTGGGGGATGAGTCACACAAACACAGCGTCTAAAACAAACAGTCTGACTTCACGGCAGAGATTCTTATCTGCGCAGCAGTTGTGAAAGACTCCTGATTACAAACAGTCCACACACAGTCTGTTGTGAAACACTGTGAGGAAAATTCAATTGGAAAACAATAGTCCCTCTGACACAGTAATTGACCGATAAATAAAGATCGATGACGCCCTGAAATGTTGGCAAAGAGAACAGAGAGGCTCTTGGTGTGTCCTGGAGCGAGTGTATCTGTAACAGAGAGAGAGAGAGAGAGAGAGAGAGAGAGAGACACCCTGCTACTCTGGTCTATCTGAGGGTAGCAGGGAGGAGGGGCATGGTGTCACAGGGAGGAGGGGTATGGTGTCACAGGGAGGAGGGGCATGGTGTAACAGGGAGGAGGGGCATGGTGTAACAGGGAGGAGGGGCATGGTGTAACAGGGAGGAGGGGCATGGTGTAACAGGGAGGAGGGGCATGGTGTAACAGGGAGGAGGGGCTTGGTGTAACAGGGAGGAGGGGCATGGTGTAACAGGGAGGAGGGGCATGGTGTCACAGGGAGGAGGGGCTTGGTGTAACAGGGAGGAGGGGCATGGTGTCACAGGGAGGAGGGGCATGGTGTAACAGGGAGGAGGGGGGACCCAGGCACAAGGACACCGGCGCGGCAGGATTTTCCAAACAAAAAGGCTTTAATGGGGAACACAGACCCAGCCGGGATAGACAGAAAACTCACAACATGCTACAAATGACAAAGACTGAACAAATAGGACTCATATCAAACCAAACCAGACACATGTGAACGCAACAACTCTAACAATACCACGGACAGACAGAACACAGGTGAAACCGATAAACACAGAACACAGGGGCACACTAAGGCAGGCAAACAGATGCGGGCATGACACATGGACTTCCAACTGTGTGTGTGAGTAGGCTTGCGCAAAAGCAGCTGCAAACCAGCTACCTAGGAAACCAGGAGGATTCACAGAGCATGACACAACGGGTGTGCTGAGCAGGTAGATCACATGACCTCGATCACGAGGTGGACCAATCAGATCACATGTCTCCCAATGTGGTGTATGCTGCTAAGACAGGTGGAGGCAACTGCCAACACCACATTCAATCATTCACCTCGCACACCTCACAAAGACATGGAGGAATAGTGCCTATAAGAAGATACTGCAGACATGGTGCAGGGCTGGAATGTTAGGAAGCTAGGAGAGACGACAGAGAGAGAACCTGGTGGAATATCAAGAGGTGCTGATGCAAGGACACAATAACAGACCTGCTAAATAGGAGCCCAGGCCTTCCTATGCGTGGAACGGGCTCAAACCAAGTTAGCAAAATAGTGAGCGCTGAGTAAACAGGGTGGAAACATGTTCCCATGCTCCTGTTAGAACCAAGCTGGACAACAGGATGACATAACACTGCACCAAGGAGACCTCTCAGCTAGAACTGGGGACCCTCAGAGGGAGAACAGATAGAAGATCTGGGGACAGAGAAGTCAGGTCAGGAATGACCTCATCATTGCCCCCCTTGCCCCTCCCCCGTGATCCCCTCTCGCCCCGGAAGAGGATGTGTCTGTATGTGTGTCTGTGTGTGTGTGTGTGTGTGTGTGTGAGAGGGAGGGGTCCTACAGAGGCCCAGGAACACTGAAAGCCCAGTGTAAACAACCACCACTGGCCCCACACCAGCTCTCTCTCTATGTCTTTGTGTGTGTGTGTGTGTATGTGTATGTGTGCTGCTGGGGTTCAAAAGTACAACTGTGAGATCATGTCCATCAAATGCCGTTGCCCCCCCCCCCCCCCCGGTCTGATGGCAAACCCCCCCCTACCACCTTAACTAACACATTTTCTGTGGGAAAGCATGCATGGTGAGCTTGTTGTTGTTCAGAGGGGGCTGGGTGTGTCAGGGTGCTCTGAGGGAGCGAGGAGGTCCAGGTGGTTACTCAAACACAGTCTTTCTCACAGTTACTACCTCAGGAACACACACACCCATTCCAGCACTGATCTTCTAAACACAAAACATACAATTAAGGATCCTACAGTCCTTATTAGTGTGGCTCTGAGGCTTAACAGTCCCGGACAGATCTGTAATTTAGGTTCCACAAGAGAGCAACCAGCCAATGGGCTGTGTCTTCTCAGTGGAGGAGAGACCAGCACTCTGCTAGAGGAGAGGAGAGACCAGCACTCTGCTAGAGGAGAGACCAGCTCTCTGCTAGAGGAGAGGAGAGACCAGCACTCTGCTAGAGGAGAGACCAGCACTCTGCTAGAGGAGAGGAGAGACCAGCACTCTGCTAGAGGAGAGACCAGCACTCTGCTAGAGGAGAGGAGAGAGCAGCACTCTGCTAAAGGAGAGGAGAGACCAGCACTCTAATAGAGGAGAGGAGAGACCAGCACTCTGCTAGAGGAGAGGAGAGACCAGCACTCTGCTAGAGGAGAGGAGAGACCAGCACTCTGCTAGAGGAGAGGAGAGAGCAGCACTCTGCTAGAGGAGAGGAGAGACCAGCACTCTGCTAGAGGAGAGGAGAGACCAGCACTCTGCTAGAGGAGAGGAGAGAGCAGCACTCTGCTAAAGGAGAGGAGAGACCAGCACTCTGCTAGAGGAGAGGAGAGACCAGGACACTGCTAGAGGAGAGGAGAGACCAGCACTCTGCTAGAGGAGAGACCAGCACTCTGCTAGAGGAGAGGAGAGAGCAGCACTCTGCTAGAGGAGAGGAGAGACCAGCACTCTGCTAGAGGAGAGGAGAGACCAGCACTCTGCTAGAGGAGAGGAGAGAGCAGCACTCTGCTAAAGGAGAGGAGAGACCAGCACTCTGCTAGAGGAGAGGAGAGACCAGGACACTGCTAGAGGAGAGGAGAGACCAGCACTCTGCAAGAGGAGAGACCAGCACTCTGCTAGACGAGAGGAGAGACCAGGACTCTGCTAGAGAAGAGGAGAGACCAGCACTCTGCTAGAGGAGAGGAGAGACCAGCACTCTGCTACAGGAGAGGAAAGACCAGCACTCTACTAGAGGAGAGACCAGCACTCTGCTAGAGGAGAAAAGAGACCAGCACTCTGCTAGAGGAGAGACCAGCACTCTGCTAGAGGAGAGACCAGCACTCTGCTAGAGGAGAGGAGAGACCAGTACTCTGCTAGAGGAGAGGAGAGACCAGTACTCTGCTAGAGGAGAGTACAGCACTTTACTAGAGGAGAGACCAGCACTCTGCTAGAGGAGAGACCAGGACACTGCTAGAGGAGAGACCAGCACTCTGCTAGAGGAGAGACCAGCACTCTGCTAGAGGAGCCCTCATACAGGCTGTGAATCAGATTAGATCGTCACTATATCGACATTGGGCATATATAGGCATTGGTACACCTACACATTCCACCTACAGGAGCTTTTCTAACATCCCACTCTGAATGCCCCCCAGAGGCCATGACAGCTGCCTGTCCTGGGAAGGCTGTCCACGAGGTCTTGGAGTGTGTCTGTGGGAATATGGCCCCTTCAGCCACAGGATCATTGTGGAGTTTGGGTGATTCCAGCTGGCCTGCAGATGGTGTTAGAACTGACCTCACATGTCTGATGGTGTTTAGGTCAGAGGTCAGTCAAGTCTGCCACACCAAACTCAACAAATGAGGTTCCTGTACGGACCTCACTTGGTTCATTGGGTTCAAATCCAGTCTCACCGTGAAAGAGTATTGGTGTGTTCAGTGTCCCTGTGGACTTGACAAGATGGCCCCCTGCTCCAGAGTCTCTCTGCTGTGAGGGGGTGTGTGGGGGCGTGGCCATGATGCCTGGACCCTGGCCTTTAGCAGAGCCAGTCCAGACTAATATTAGCCTGGATCTTTCTCATGACAGAGAGCAGGCTATCTGGGTTATTCTGGGATGTGTGGAGGTGGCAGGCCGTTGCTATGGCATCCAGCCACCTGACTTCCCTCCCCTAGTCCTGTGTGTGTCTGTGTGTCTGTGTGTCTGTGTGTGTGTCTGTGTGTGTGTTAGTACATCAAAGCGGGGTACAGCAGTACAGTCTCAGGAATCCCCTGCGGGGGAAGGGAGAGAGAGGGAAAGAAAGGGGGGAGAGAGAGGGGGAGAAAGGAGGAGCGACAGGGGGAGAGACAGGGGGGGAGACAGGGGGAGAGAGGGGACAGAGAGGGAGAGAGAGGGGGAGAGAGAGGGGGAGAGAGAGGGGGAGAGAAAGGGGGATGGGGGGGGGGGGGGGGGAGAAAGGGGGAGAGAGGGGGGGGAGAGAGAGAGAGGCGGAAGGGCTTCCAGGGTCCTTGTGTCTGGAGAGAGGTCAGCATGCTTGTCACCACTGTCTCCACTAAAGAAGCCTGGTAAATGTTGACGTGTTGTGTACACCACAACACGTGTTACAGAGTGTGGTTGTCGTGTGTTTCAGAGTGTGGTTGTCATGTGGGAGTGTCTGCGGTGAGGCGTTGCAGGAGCAGGTGTGGTCCACCTCCTTCGTGTTTCAACAGGCTCCGCTCGAAAACACAGACCTGGCTGAACACAAAGGCCCTCAAACGCCACCGAAATAACACCCAACTTCTCTGCCCGGTACGATCTCCACTGAGAGCCACAGCCAAACCCAGAGACCCTGTCCTGAGGGAACATGAGGAGAGCCTTTCTACATCTGTGGAAGTGTTAACCTATCTGCTGCTGTCTCAACCACCCTGACAAAATCTTAACTCTGACGACGGTAGATGGGCCAGGGGGGAGCACCATGAATATGAATGGGGCACAGAGCTGTAGAGCTTCAGAGAGAATTAGCAACAGGAGAACAAGCTCCTAAAGCAAGGACCCCTAAATTACGTCCAACAATGCCTGTCAGCCTCTCCAGGGAGCCTCATCTGGAGGAGAGCTACTTCAACTGAAGAACAGACCAAGTCGGCCACAGCCAACACTCACAACAGTGTTTAGAGAGATTGTGCTCGGGTCAACCTCTCTCTTTCAATCTCACTCTAACTATCTCTCTCTCTCAATCTCTCTCTCTCTCACTCACTTTGACTCTCCCTGACTCTCTCTCCTTAAATGTCCTCTTTCAAACCATCCCCCCTACGCTCTCTCCTATCTCTCCTCCCTTCCTCCCTCCCTCTTCCCCATCTCTCTCTCTCCCCTTCACAGTTATGTAAAGGCTACACCTCTTCTGTTGTGAGGGAAATACGGGACTAGGAAGACAATGCCTAGAGTTTCAAACACGTACATCCCCCAACACCCCCCCACACCCCTCCCCACCCCCCCACACCCAGGGGCCCCTCTTCACCACAGAGTGAAACCCCCTTCCATTGTTATCCTTGAGAGAGTCTCTCTAGCAGACCTGCTTGTTGTTAAAAGAGCAGACTTCAAACGGCCCCACGCTGCCAGAGCTTCCGTCACTGCTGTCCCCTCCTCAGCCCTTTAACCCGCCCGGACACATTCCTGCCTCCACCAACAAGGAATTTACATGAAGTGCTGAGTGAGGGTGTTGGTCCCATTCGTTCATGTAGTAAAGAGCCTCTCTCCCCTCCTAACTCCCTCTCTCCCCTCCTAACTCCCCCTCTCCCCTCCTAACTCACTCTCTCCTAACTCCCTCTCTCCCTCTCCTAACTCCCTCTCTCCCCTCCTAACTCACTCTCTCCTAAATCCCTCTCTCCCTCTCCTAACTCCCTCTCTCCCCTCCTAACTCTCCCTTTCCTAACTCCCTTTCTCCCTTTCCTGACTCCCCCTCTCCTGACTCCCCCTCTCCTAACTCCCTCTATCCCCTCCAGCCTGGCCTATGAGCCCTCCTTCACAGAGTCATCGTCCTGACAGGAAGACATGTTCCTCCACGTCCGGACTGCTCCATCCTCCCCACTCTGCTTTCTCAACCTGTGGGGGGGAGGTCTGTGGTTGGCCTAATCCTTTTAAATGTGCGTATTCCTCCAAAACTGTAAAACTGATTATTTTAATATTGGGAAACAAGCACTTGGTTGGTAACATAATCTTCGGTTGCAACTGTACATGTGGAATTAACCAGATTATTCCCAGTGGAGCCTTCTGTCTGATTGGACATCTTTGTCCTCTGTATCAGGATGAGATTAGAAAAACAAAGGCTGGAAAATTATCAATGAGATTATGTAACACAAACTCCCTCCCTTTCTCAAAGAAAGATAGAAAATTGGCAGCATTTCTTTTAATTTCTCTTCACAAGCTAATTGAAGTCTTCGGAGGTAATGAATTATTTTTGTGCTGGTAGCTTGTCGGCACACAGCAACACATTTCTGCTCCAGTTTGTATGTAGAAACCGGCAGGGTGCACTTCAACAACCGCTATAGTAGATTGCAGTACCAGGGTACCGTGTAGTACGCATACTATAGTACCGTGTAGTACGCATACTATAGTACTGTGTCGTACCAGGACACTGCCTCTTATGATGTTGATACTGTTTAGGTATGCTTCTGACATTTTAACATCATTGCACATGCAAATCACATTCAGTATTCGGACCGTTTGCCTCCAACAACATACCCAGGTGATGACGTGTGACCATGAGGCTGATCAATGAGAATCCCCCGACGACGAGGTAGCCATTTCCATAGCCCAGCAGAGCACAATCATTCTACAGACACCGCGTCTGCCCAATGCACGCGTCCACACACCCCTTCTCTTCATCCGGTCGGCGTAGACGCTCGAACAACTGGGACGTAGAAGGTGGACCAGGAGGAACGAGAGAGGCCGGGAGGAACGAGAGAGACCGGGAGGACCGAGAGAGGCCGGGAGGACCGAGAGAGGCCGGGAGGAACGAGAGAGGCCGGGAGGCCGGCAGGCCCGAAGACAGAAGGGATTAGAAGATGTCCTTCAGAAGTCCTGACACAGCAGAGCTCCTGTCTGCCTGAAAGGACTCCCTGCTGGTCAGATATCACTCCTCAGGTTCTCTGATGGATTATATTTCTGCCTTTCTTGTTTTTACAGTGAGAAGGGCAGGACGCGTAGGGAAGAGAGAGAGAGAGTAAGGCTATGCAGCAACCAGCCCGGGACGGATTTGAACCCAGTGGTAAGGCCTCAGCCCTGGTGGTGCGTGCACTAATCTGGCAAGTGCTCTCTGGTTCTGACCCCAGACTGGGTTCTAGGAAGAGTGAAGAGTTCCTTTCAGAACCAGAACCAAACTTTAAAGTTAGACAACAACTCTTGACATATCAACAACAGGCTGTCCTGTGAAGAAGTGTGAAGGAAGGTTGCACACCACAATCCTTCAATCCTCATCTCCACCCAACTTCTGGGTGAACACCATCTCCACCTCCTCACCGTGTGTCCGTGGACAACCCTTCCCCCCCAGAGACCCATCCCATCAGATACAGTAACATCTTTGTTAGGAAATGGAAGACACACACACACACTCAACACCCAGCCTAATCCTCCGCCTCCCCTCCACCCCCCAAAAACCACACCAGTCAGTCAGGCTTGACAAATATGCGGCTCGACATGCCTGAGGTATGTGACAGAGAACTGGGTCCATCAGTCAGCGACATCTCCATGAGCCCTCTCATTGTGCAGTCTGCAGCTCTGGTTCTCATGAATCACAAGCCAGATATCAGATCCAGCTTCTGCTTCTTCCAGCCCAGGAGGCGGGCTGTGCGACAAACAGTAGGGCTGCTTCTGACAGCTTCAGTAAAGCAGAATGCTCCCTCAAACAACAACCATGACTTCACAAACGACGGCTGGTGGGTCGGCCTACTTCCTGTTTCCTGTATGAAGACACTTGAGTTACCCTGCACACTTCCCTGTGAGCCTGACATACAGGGGGGGATTTTAACCTACAATTTGATATGTCGACAAAAGCTCTCCCAGTAAGCTGTCCCCTCCCCTGGGGAACCTGCAGAGCCTGGGTGTGTGTGTGGAGCACAGCTGTCATCCATGAAGCTCCTTCAGGAGACTGGTCCAGAGCTAGACCACCAGGAGACTGGTCCAGAACTAGACCATCAGGAGACTGGTCCAGAGCTAGACCACCAGGAGACTGGTCCAGAGCTAGACCACCAGGGGACTGGTCCAGAGCTAGACCACCAGGAGACTGGTCCAGAGCCACACCACCAGGAGACTGGTCCAGAGCTAGACCACAAGGAGCCTGGTCCAGAGCTAGACCACCAGGAGCCTGGTTCAGAGCTAGACCACCAGGAGACTGGTCCAGAGCTAGACCACCAGGAGACTAGTCCAGAGCTAGACCACCAGGAGACTGGTCCAGAGCTAGACCACCTGGAGCCTGGTCCAGAGCTAGACCACCAGGAGACTGGTCCAGAGCTACACCACCAGGAGACTGGTCCAGAGCTAGACCACCAGGGGAGGAAGGGGTGAGAAGGTCTGGTCAGGGTTCCCACCAGCAGGGTGGGGCCAAGTACCTCCTGTCTGGGTCTGGGCCAAAACAACCCAGCAGCCTGACCCACACACACACACACACACATTCACACACATACACACACACTCTCACACACAAATTTACTCTCACACACGATCTTTCTCAAACACACAATATCTACTCTCTCATACGCATTCTCTTTCTCTCCCTCTTACACACACACACTCTCTCTTCTCTCTCTCTCTCTCTCTCTCTCTCTCTCTCTCTCTCTCTCTCTCTCTCTCTCTCTCTCTCTCTCTCTCTCTCTCTCTCTCTCTCTCTCTCTCTCTCTCTCTCTCTCTCTCACACACACCTCCAACCCAGCAGGTCCCAAACACACACATTTAAACACCTCTCTCCCAGTGCCCCCCACCCCCACATTCCTCCAGCTCCTACACAGCAGGAAGATCACGCCACTTTGAGCCCCACAGGGAACCACGGTAACAACCACCCCACAGGGGTCAGAGGTCACTGGTGGAGGCTTCAGCACCATGCCGCCACCCCCCCCCCCCCCCACACACACACACACACGCGAAAAGGAGAGATGTGAGGACTCGCGCTACACTGCCTGACGTCACGTCCGGTTGGTTGGTGTCTTCGTGCGGCGATCGGGGGAGCGCATGCCTGACTAGTGACCGCATAACGTAAACACGCGGGGAAGGTGGGGGGCACGATGACCTCATCAAGAGCGGTCTGTGTTATCATCATGTTCACACTCGGGTGCACGCTGCCGCCATGGAAGGTGAACGCGGTGAGCGCGCACTGTTTAGAAAATATGCGGTGTGAATTACAAGACGCCGGGGATCGTACAGAACAGTATCATTTAAACGACATCAAGCACGTCTCCTTTGTTGTCAAAGGGATTAGAATTAGCAGAACACCAGTATAATGTCTGATCTTTCTAAACGAGTTCCAGTAAGCTATGCTGCCCTACATTAATGTAAAGCTGTTGGTGGATTTAAGCCTGTGTGCAGAGGGTTACTTGTAATAAATTGGACATCTGCGTGATAGCCGATGCAGGTTCTAGAATTAATGGTATTCAGGCTGAGAAGACACATTTGACTAAGATTTATATTTTTGAATTCCTCAACACTCTCCATAGTAAAGTCAATGTATCACTGTCGGTAATGGTTCACTGGAGAATGGAGATGTGAGAGACAGCAGAGACGTGTCTGAAATCTGAATCAAGAACAGTCGGAACGCTGCCTATATACACACCTACAACCTTAGAATGAAAAATATCTATCTTCCTAAAAATACGAAAGCACTTACATGTTGCTCCTGGCAGCGCATGTCCCTCCACATTGGTATCTTTGCTTTCCATTTTGCTCATTCAATCAAGCGCTTTTTCTGGTCTCCCTTTCACACTGTCTTTTCATTCCTCAGGCGGTACGGAGGAAAAAAACTTGGTTGAGTCACTCCCGGTGCTCCGTAGCGCGCTCCCTGTTTCCAAGTGGAAAACGCTGGCAACTCCGCCGAGCCGCTACCCCGTCGGTACTTTATAAAATAAATGAGTAAATCACGCGGTGAATAGGCAAATCTGTTGTGGGGAAACTCTCGCGGCTACAGCACCGGCAAGAGTTCCCACTAGACCGGGGCCGCAGCGTTAGAGGCAGAGTGAGAAAGCGAACCAGGGACCGAGGTACGGGAAGTTAGTCACACAGACAAAACAGCTGATCACGGTATGCTCATTGTGCCGAAGGTCCCAGGCTGGCTGGACTGGAATGGTCCATAATCAGAGAGGGGTGCATGAAATGGTAGAGATTAAATCTTTCTCCAAACTGTGTTTATATCAACACAAATATCCAACTAAAATACAACGCAAGCGCGTAATAACCATGATTATATTCAACGGACTAGGCGCGTTAAAAACTACAAACGTTATCTCCGACACAAGTGAAGAATTTACCTCGATTCCGAATAGATTCATCCGCTAGAAATGAACAACTTACTGAACAGTCCATACGGCAGTTTAGTAACTGATAACATGTTTTGTCCACAATATGCGAATTGTTTAGTTTTTGTCTATCTATATGTAGCCTACAATATGGTTTTATTTGAGGGGGCGGCTAAAGGGACGTCCTCGTATTTCGAGGTGTTGTCACTTGCAGTTAGTAACCTCCAGTCAGACCTGCAGAAACATTTCACCGGGAACATACCAGACAACAACTTTTAACGTTAAAACGAGGCGTAGGCCCAACACGGGACAAAACATGTTTCCGATCGTGCTATCACTAACTAAATATCTCAAACAATATATCTTGGACAAACCACAGAGATTAGCGAGCCGGCATGTTAAACCCCCCCCCCCCCCCCCCCCCCCCCCCCCCCCCCCCCCCCCCCCCCCCTCTCTCTCTCTCTCTCTCTTAGAAGCCCCCCCCCCGACCCCCCTCCGAGACACGGATCTCTTAAACTTTCTTAAACTTAGACTTAAACTTTCACCCCTGGACAAGGCATCAGACTCCGTGTAATGAGATGTTGGTAGAGTGTTTAAAAGATGCTGACGGAGGCGGATCTAGTCCTCTGGGATCAGGATTGAGCTGGAGCCGGTGTCTGATTGGGTGTAAAGGGAACAGGAACGAGCTGGAGCCGGTGTCTGATTGGGTGGAGAGGGAACAGGAACGAGCTGGAGCCGGTGTCTGATTGGGTGGAGAGGGAACAGGAACGCAGGGCAGCACCATCCACCTCCAGCTGTCTGCAGTCTCTCACACACTGAGCTAACACACAGATCACTGCCAAACACCATCCTGATGCACATTCGTCTACATGCAACAGGTTAGATGGATACAAGCACGCGCTCAATAAATACAATTTCACGTGAATGCTGAGTAAAGTTATTAGTATGTTATAGGAGACCAGCTCATTACCCCAGACACAGAGAAGGTAGAGAGGTCCAGCTCATTACCCCAGACACAGAGAAGGTAGAGAGGTCCAGCTCATTACCCCAGACACAGAGAAGGTAGAGAGGTCCAGCTCATTACCCCAGACACAGAGAAGGTAGAGAGGTCCAGCTCATTACCCCAGACACAGAGAAGGTAGAGAGGTCCAGCTCATTACCCCAGACACAGAGAAGGTAGAGAGGTCCAGCTCATTACCCCAGACACAGAGAAGGTAGAGAGGTCCAGCTTGTAGAGGAGATCTTCCCTCTTGTCCTGAAAGACACTCACCACCTGTGGATCTCAAACAGCATCTGCTGGGGGGGGTGGGGTGGGGGGAGGGGGAGGAGTTGGGGAGGAGGGGTGATGTGGCACGCTTGAGGGAGAACCCCCTAACCTCCCACCCCCCCTTAATACACCCGCTGGGGGGGGGGGGGGGGGGGGGGGTCAGGCTCCTTTGTGCAGCTGTTGAGCCACGTTAACACAAACCACCAAGAGCCACCTGCCACTGCAACTGGAGCAGGGGGGCTGGGGGGCTTAGAGGCTGTGTGGCTGTGGGGCTGGGGGGCTGGGGGGCTGAGGGGCTGCAGCTGACACCTCTTAAGGATAGGAAAGAAGAAGAAAAAGAAGAAAAGAGTCAGAGAGGATGGAGAAAGGCTGGAGAGAGGCTGGAGAGAGGCTGGTGAGAGGCTGGTGAGAGGCTGGAGAGAGGCTGGTGAGAGGATGGAGAGAGGCTGGAGAGAGGCTGGAGAGAAACTTAAGGTATTCTAAGATTGTTCTTGTGATTTCATCTCTGTCACAGGTCCTTTGATTCACATAAATGTGATCTGGTACTCAGAGAGTCACAACTGATGCCCTTCAGCCCATCTCATCCAGTTCAAGCTTTCTATCTCCTACCACTGATGGAACTGAAGTTAAATGTTCTTTCAGAGGGTTCGATGTCTAATTTTAGGAAGACGAAAAGGCAGTTAAGAATTAATACCCCCATCTTCAGAGAATGATTCACCCCAGAAAGAGCTGGCGGCTTGTGAATATTTATATGTCCATGGCTTGTTCACTCATAACTGAATGGTCCTTTTCAGAATAGGGACATGTCTTTGTGTTATCCTATCCTACCTCTTCTCACTCCTGCCTCCATGCTCACATTCTCTTATACAACTACACGCCTCTCCCCTCCCACGCTCCCCTGCCCTTAGACTTCAACTGACACCTGCATCTTAGAGTGCTGACTTTGAAGTCTGGATATCTGTTTTAACATCCATTTGCACATTTGTATTTTTCTGTCTGGTCTTGATGCATGACTGTGTTCAGCTTGTGGTAGTGCGGTCTCCCCTGCCCTGGCCCCCTGCCCCAGCCCCCTGCCCCCTGCCCCCAGCCCCAGTCCCCAGCCCCCCTCTAATTGGGAGCAGGCCTGTGTCACTGAGCAGGGCTGTGTCAGTGAGCAGGGCTGTGTCACTGAGCAGGGCTGTGTCAGTGAGCAGGGCTGTGTCAGTGAGCAGGGCTGTGTCACTGAGCAGGGCTGTTTCACTGAGCAGGGCTGTGTCAGTGAGCAGGGCTGTGTCACTGAGCAGGGCTGTGTCACTGAGCAGGGCTGTATCAGTGAGCAGGGCTGTGTCACTGAGCAGGGCTGTGTCACTGAGCAGGGCTGTGTCAGTGAGCAGGGCTGTGTCACTGAGCAGGGCTGTGTCAGTGAGCAGGGCTGTGTCAGTGAGCAGGGCTGTGTCACTGAGCAGGGCTGTGTCAGTGAGCAGGGCTGTGTCACTGAGCAGGGCTGTGTCAGTGAGCAGGGCTGTGTCACTGAGCAGGGCTGTGTCAGTGAGCAGGGCTGTGTCAATGAGCAGGGCTGTGTCAGTGAGCAGGGCTGTGTCACTGAGCAGGGCTGTGTCACTGAGCAGGGCTGTGTCAGTGAGCAGGGCTGTGTCACTGAGCAGGGCTGTGTCAGTGAGCAGGGCTGTGTCACTGAGCAGGGCTGTATCAGTGAGCAGGGCTGTGTCAGTGAGCAGGGTTGTGTCAGTGAGCAGGGCTGTGTCAGTGAGCAGGGCTGTGTCAGTGAGCAGGGCTGTATCAGTGAGCAGGGCTGTGTCACTGAGCAGGGCTGTGTCAGTGAGCAGGGCTGTGTCACTGAGCAGGGCTGTGTCACTGAGCAGGGCTGTGTCAGTGAGCAGGGCTGTGTCACTGAGCAGGGCTGTGTCAGTGAGCAGGGCTGTGTCACTGAGCAGAGCTGTGTCAGTGAGCAGGGCTGTGTCACTGAGCAGGGCTGTGTCAGTGAGCAGGGCTGTGTCAGTGAGCAGGGCTGTGTCACTGAGCAGGGCTGTGTCAGTGAGCAGGGCTGTGTCACTGAGCAGGGCTGTGTCACTGAGCAGGGCTGTGTCAGTGAGCAGGGCTGTGTCACTGAGCAGGGCTGTGTCACTGAGCAGGGCTGTGTCACTGAGCAGGGTTGTGTCAGTGAGCAGGGCTGTGTCAGTGAGCAGGGCTGTGTCAGTGAGCAGGGCTGTATCAGTGAGCAGGGCTGTGTCACTGAGCAGGGCTGTGTCAGTGAGCAGGGCTGTGTCACTGAGCAGGGCTGTGTCACTGAGCAGGGCTGTGTCACTGAGCAGGGCTGTGTCACTGAGCAGGGATGTGTCACTGAGCAGGGCTGTATCAGTGAGCAGGGCTGTGTCAGTGAGCAGGGCTGTGTCAGTGAGCAGGGCTGTGTCACTGAGCAGGGCTGTGTCAGTGAGCAGGGCTGTGTCACTGAGCAGGGCTGTGTCACTGAGCAGGGCTGTGTCAGTGAGCAGGGCTGTGTCACTGAGCAGGGCTGTGTCACTGAGCAGGGATGTGTCACTGAGCAGGGCTGTGTCAGTGAGCAGGGCTGTGTCAGTGAGCAGGGCTGTGTCACTGAGCAGGGATGTGTCACTGAGCAGGGCTGTATCAGTGAGCAGGGCTGTGTCACTGAGCAGGGCTGTGTCAGTGAGCAGGGCTGTGTCACTGAGCAGGGCTGTGTCAGTGAGCAGGGCTGTGTCAGTGAGCAGGGCTGTGTCTCTGAGCAGGGCTGTGTCAGTGAGCAGGGCTGTGTCAGTGAGCAGGGCTGTATCAGTGAGCAGGGCTGTGTCACTGAGCAGGGCTGTGTCAGTGAGCAGGGCTGTGTCAGTGAGCAGGGCTGTATCAGTGAGCAGGGCTGTGTCACTGAGCAGGGCTGTGTCAGTGAGCAGGGCTGTGTCACTGAGCAGGGCTGTGTCAGTGAGCAGGGCTGTGTCAGTGAGCAGGGCTGTGTCACTGAGCAGGGCTGTGTCAGTGAGCAGGGCTGTGTCACTGAGCAGGGCTGTGTCACTGAGCAGGGCTGTGTCAGTGAGCAAGGCTGTGTCACTGAGCAGGGCTGTGTCAGTGAGCAGGGCTGTGTCACTGAGCAGAGCTGTGTCAGTGAGCAGGGCTGTGTCACTGAGCAGGGCTGTGTCAGTGAGCAGGGCTGTGTCACTGAGCAGGGCTGTGTCAGTGAGCAGGGCTGTGTCACTGAGCAGGGCTGTGTCACTGAGCAGGGCTGTGTCAGTGAGTGAGGGCTGTGTCACTGAGCAGGGCTGTGTCACTGAGCAGGGCTGTGTCAGTGAGCAGGGCTGTGTCACTGAGCAGGGCTGTGTCAGTGAGCAGGGCTGTGTCAGTGAGCAGGGCTGTGTCACTGAGCAGGGCTGTGTCAGTGAGCAGGGCTGTGTCACTGAGCAGGGCTGTGTCAGTGAGCAGGGCTGTGTCACTGAGCAGGGCTGTGTCAGTGAGCAGGGCTGTGTCACTGAGCAGAGCTGTGTCAGTGAGCAGGGCTGTGTCACTGAGCAGGGCTGTGTCAGTGAGCAGGGCTGTGTCAGTGAGCAGGGCTGTGTCACTGAGCAGGGCTGTGTCAGTGAGCAGGGCTGTGTCAGTGAGCAGGGCTGTGTCACTGAGCAGGGCTGTGTCACTGAGCAGGGCTGTGTCACTGAGCAGGGCTGTATCACTGAGCAGGGCTGTGTCAGTGAGTAGGGCTGTGTCACTGAGCAGAGCTGTATCTGTGTCACTGAGCAGAGCTGTATCACTGAGCAGGGCTGTGTCAGTGAGCAGGGCTGTGTCAGTGAGCAGGACTGTGTCACTGAGCAGGGCTGTGTCAGTGAGCAGGGCTGTGTCACTGAGCAGGGCTGTGTCACTGAGCAGGGATGTGTCAGTGAGTAGGGCTGTGTCACTGAGCAGGGCTGTATCACTGAGCAGGGCTGTGTCAGTGAGCAGGGCTGTGTCAGTGAGCAGAGCTGTGTCAGTGAGCAGGGCTGTGTCACTGAGCAGGGCTGTGTCACTGAGCAGAGCTGTGTCAGTGAGCAGGGCTGTGTCACTGAGCAGGGCTGTGTCAGTGAGCAGGGCTGTGTCACTGAGCAGGGCTGTGTCACTGAGCAGGGCTGTGTCAGTGAGCAGGGCTGTGTCACTGAGCAGAGCTGTGTCAGTGAGCAGGGCTGTGTCAGTGAGCAGGGCTGTGTCACTGAGCAGAGCTGTGTCAGTGAGCAGGGCTGTGTCACTGAGCAGGGCTGTGTCAGTGAGCAGGGCTGTGTCACTGAGCAGGGCTGTGTCACTGAGCAGGGCTGTATCACTGAGCAGGGCTGTGTCACTGAGCAGGGATGTGTCAGTGAGTAGGGCTGTGTCACTGAGCAGGGCTGTATCACTGAGCAGGGCTGTGTCAGTGAGCAGGGCTGTGTCAGTGAGCAGGGCTGTGTCAGTGAGCAGGGCTGTGTCACTGAGCAGGGCTGTGTCAGTGAGCAGGGCTGTGTCACTGAGCAGGGCTGTGTCAGTGAGCAGGGCTGTGTCAGTGAGCAGGGATGTGTCAGTGAGTAGGGCTGTGTCACTGAGCAGGGCTGTATCACTGAGCAGGGCTGTGTCAGTGAGCAGGGCTGTGTCACTGAGCAGGGCTGTGTCAGTGAGCAGGGCTGTGTCAGTGAGCAGGGCTGTGTCACTGAGCAGGGCTGTGTCAGTGAGCAGGGCTGTGTCACTGAGCAGAGCTGTGTCAGTGAGCAGGGCTGTGTCACTGAGCAGGGCTGTGTCAGTGAGCAGGGCTGTGTCAGTGAGCAGGGCTGTGTCACTGAGCAGGGCTGTGTCAGTGAGCAGGGCTGTGTCACTGAGCAGGGCTGTGTCACTGAGCAGGGCTGTGTCACTGAGCAGGGCTGTATCACTGAGCAGGGCTGTGTCACTGAGCACAGGGATGTGTCAGTGAGTAGGGCTGTGTCACTGAGCAGAGCTGTATCACTGAGCAGGGCTGTGTCAGTGAGCAGGGCTGTGTCAGTGAGCAGGACTGTGTCACTGAGCAGGGCTGTGTCAGTGAGCAGGGCTGTGTCACTGAGCAGGGCTGTGTCACTGAGCAGGGATGTGTCAGTGAGTAGGGCTGTGTCACTGAGCAGGGCTGTATCACTGAGCAGGGCTGTGTCAGTGAGCAGGGCTGTGTCACTGAGCAGAGCTGTGTCAGTGAGCAGGGCTGTGTCACTGAGCAGGGCTGTGTCACTGAGCAGAGCTGTGTCAGTGAGCAGGGCTGTGTCACTGAGCAGGGCTGTGTCAGTGAGCAGGGCTGTGTCACTGAGCAGGGCTGTGTCACTGAGCAGGGCTGTGTCAGTGAGCAGGGCTGTGTCACTGAGCAGAGCTGTGTCAGTGAGCAGGGCTGTGTCAGTGAGCAGGGCTGTGTCAGTGAGCAGGGCTGTGTCACTGAGCAGAGCTGTGTCAGTGAGCAGGGCTGTGTCACTGAGCAGGGCTGTGTCAGTGAGCAGGGCTGTGTCACTGAGCAGGGCTGTGTCAGTGAGCAGGGCTGTGTCACTGAGCAGGGCTGTGTCACTGAGCAGGGCTGTGTCACTGAGCAGGGATGTGTCAGTGAGTAGGGCTGTGTCACTGAGCAGGGCTGTATCACTGAGCAGGGCTGTGTCAGTGAGCAGGGCTGTGTCAGTGAGCAGGGCTGTGTCACTGAGCAGGGCTGTGTCAGTGAGCAGGGCTGTGTCACTGAGCAGGGCTGTGTCAGTGAGCAGGGCTGTGTCACTGAGCAGGGCTGTGTCACTGAGCAGGGCTGTGTCAGTGAGCAGGGCTGTGTCACTGAGCAGGGCTGTGTCACTGAGCAGGGCTGTGTCAGTGAGCAGGGCTGTGTCACTGAGCAGGGCTGTGTCACTGAGCAGGGCTGTGTCAGTGAGCAGGGCTGTGTCACTGAGCAGGGCTGTGTCAGTGAGCAGGGCTGTGTCACTGAGCAGAGCTGTGTCAGTGAGCAGGGCTGTGTCACTGAGCAGGGCTGTGTCAGTGAGCAGGGCTGTGTCACTGAGCAGGGCTGTGTCACTGAGCAGGGCTGTGTCAGTGAGTAGGGCTGTGTCACTGAGCAGGGCTGTATCAGTGAGCAGGGCTGTGTCACTGAGCAGGGCTGTGTCACTGAGCAGGGCTGTGTCAGTGAGCAGGGCTGTGTCAGTGAGCAGGGCTGTATCAGTGAGCAGGGCTGTGTCACTGAGCAGGGCTGTGTCACTGAGCAGGGCTGTGTCAGTGAGCAGGGCTGTGTCAGTGAGCAGGGCTGTGTCACTGAGCAGGGCTGTGTCAGTGAGCAGGGCTGTGTCACTGAGCAGGGCTGTGTCACTGAGCAGGGCTGTGTCAGTGAGCAGGGCTGTGTCACTGAGCAGGGCTGTGTCAGTGAGCAGGGCTGTGTCACTGAGCAGAGCTGTGTCAGTGAGCAGGGCTGTGTCACTGAGCAGGGCTGTGTCAGTGAGCAGGGCTGTGTCAGTGAGCAGGGCTGTGTCACTGAGCAGGGCTGTGTCAGTGAGCAGGGCTGTGTCAGTGAGCAGGGCTGTGTCACTGAGCAGGGCTGTGTCACTGAGCAGGGCTGTGTCAGTGAGTAGGACTGTGTCACTGAGCAGGGCTGTATCAGTGAGCAGGGCTGTGTCACTGAGCAGGGCTGTGTCAGTGAGCAGGGCTGTGTCACTGAGCAGGGCTGTGTCAGTGAGCAGGGCTGTGTCACTGAGCAGGGCTGTATCAGTGAGCAGGGCTGTGTCAGTGAGCAGGGCTGTGTCAGTGAGCAGGGCTGTGTCTCTGAGCAGGGCTGTGTCAGTGAGCAGGGCTGTGTCAGTGAGCAGGGCTGTGTCAGTGAGCAGGGCTGTATCAGTGAGCAGGGCTGTGTCACTGAGCAGGGCTGTGTCAGTGAGCAGGGCTGTGTCACTGAGCAGGGCTGTGTCACTGAGCAGGGCTGTGTCACTGAGCAGGGCTGTGTCAGTGAGCAGGGCTGTGTCACTGAGCAGGGCTGTGTCAGTGAGCAGGGCTGTGTCACTGAGCAGGGCTGTGTCACTGAGCAGGGCTGTGTCAGTGAGCTCTCTGCGTATGAACTCAGTGGGAGATGCAAAGTTCTCCTGTATCAGAGCAGCAGCAACATGTCATGACAACAGCAGTGTGCAGAGCTGCTACTGATAAGAGCACAGAAGACAGTGACACAGTGTCCAGCTCTGACCTCCACCCGGGAACACACCAGAGGTGCTGTGTGGGAGAGGTAAACCGATACACCCTAACTGAGCTGACATCCAGCTACGAGGAATGATGTGGACCGGACATGAGTCCACTGAATGATAACACCATAACACTGAATGATATTATAATAACACTTAATGATAACAGTGATAACACCGAATGATAACATAATAACACTGAATGATAACACTGAATGATATTATAATAACACTTAATGATAACAGTGATAACACCGAATGATAACATAATAACAGTGAATGACAACACTGAATGATACTATAATAACACTTAATGATAACAGTTATAACACACTGAGTCTGCTGGACTGCTCCAGGAGCCGTGCCAACGCCACAGGAGCCCAGAGGTCAGAGGAGGTCAGAGGAGGTCAGAAGAGGTCAGAGGAGGACGGCTACTGTGAGTGGTCAGTGTCACCCTCTCCCCTTCAGGAAGCACAATAGCAAGAATGTCCAGAATGTTCCTGGAGAGCGGAGGGAGTCTTTAGTGATGCAGAAGCTCCACGCACACTCTATTATTATCATGACGGTAACATCTACGGATTGTCTGCTGTAATGTTGTGAGGCACAGCCAAGGAGAGGGGAGGAGATAGGAAGTACTAGGGTAAGGAGACAGGAAGTACTAGGGGAAGGAAACAGGAAGTACTAGGGGAAGGAGACAGGAAGTACTAGGGGAAGGAGACAGGAAGTACTAGGGGAAGGAGACAGGAAGTCCTAGGGGAATGAGACAGGAAGTCCTAGGGGGATGAGACAGGAAGTCCTAGGGGGATGAGACAGGAAGTCCGAGGGGGATGTGGTCATGGTGGGGTAGCCATGTTTGTCTTGGATTAAGACTATTAGTCTATCAAGTTAGGATGTGTAAATGTCGGGTATATGATTTTTTATCACGAAAATACCAAAGGCCATTGGACAGGGAGTCGGAATGCCCTTTGACTCGTAGCAAAGTGTCAGTCTATTGTACCAGGCTTTGCAAACAGGATGCACTGAGCAAACAGAGTCAGATGAAGAGAGAGAGTGAATCAGAGAGGGGAAGATAGAGAATGAAAGAGTGAGTAAGAGCGAGCAGGGGGGATGGAAATAGAACCAAAGAGAGAAAGAGAGAATTTGTGAGACTGCTGTTTTACACGAGGGGAGGCACACACATGCTCAACAACAAACTGCCTGGCAGATGATGATGTAATTACACAACAAACGTGCTGTCTACACACACAACACACACACACACACGGCTGTCTACAGGCAACAGGGTTCTCCCACAGCACGTGGACCTGGCTCTCTCCATCATGCTAGCCCCAGGGTCACACACACACACACACACACACACATAGCTTCTGCTCCAGCGCATTCCCTGTTTGTGAGTGCAACGCTTCATTTCACCTCCCCCCTCCCTCTCTCCCTCCACCTACCTCCCTACCTCCACCCTCCCTCTCTCCCCCTACCTCCACCCTCCCTCTCTCCCCCTACCTCCACCCTCCCTCTCTCCCCCTACCTCCACCCTCCCTCTCTCCCTCTACCTCCACCCTCCCTCTCTCCCCCTACCACCCCCCTTCCTCTCTCCTTTCCCCTTCCTCCCCCCTCCCTCTCCCTACCACCCCCCATCCTCTCTACAGCCCAAGCCCCTCTTTCTCTCCCCCCTACCACTCCCCCCTCTCCGCTTCTCTCCCCCCTCTGGCCTTTCATTACCATAACAAACCATGCAGGGAGAGGGAGTACCAGAAAGCAGAGTGGGGAGGGAGGGAATAAAGGAGAAAAGAGGGAGAGAAGAGGGGGAGACGTTCCCAGGTCTGTGAGACAGGTCTGTGAGGCAGGTTCCCAGGTCTGTGAGACAGGTCTGTGAGGCAGGTTCCCAGGTCTGTGAGGCAGGTTGCCAGGTCTGTGAGTCAAGTCTGTGAGGCAGGTTCCCATGTTTGTGAGGCAGGTATCCCACCCCTACCCCACCGGAGCCCACAGTGGTTCGGTCCACACTAATGGAGTGGAGAGAGATAAGAGTGGTTCGATCCACATTGTGGAGGTGGATAGAAGGGTGGTTTGGTCACTCTATGGGGGTGGATGGAGAGATGGGTGGGCTCAAGCAGCTGTAAGGCTTGGCATGCTGAGAAGACAGTAATCCCTGAGGAGCTAGGCCTCCCAGGGTGACCAGCCCCCAAACCCCCCCCCCCCCCCCCCAACTCTGATCCTTATTATGCACCTATCAGTGAATTAGCCCTGCTTCGCAAAAAATTAGGAAGACACAGGAAGAGGATGAGGAGGGGGAAGAGGACGAGGGGGGAAGAGGAGGAGGGGAAAGGAGTGGAGGAAGAGTTGGGAGTAGAGGAGGAAGAGGGGGAAAATTAGGAAGAGAAGGAACAGGAGATGGTGGAGGAGGGGAGAGGAGGAAGAGGAAGGGAAAGTGTAGTGAAAGGAGGACACTAGTTGAAGTGTTTCTTCGATCAAACGCTGCGGCGTTTATTACACAATGTTCATTTCTGGTGCGGCGTTTATTCGATGGCGGCGTTTAATAAGTAATACACAAGGAGGTCAAACACAAAGCCAAGTGTAAAATTGAAGCCAAGCGTTTAGTCGGGAGTACAAGTGCGAACCATTCACAACACTTTTACAAAGACCCCACTTACAATGCTTCGTTGCGGGCACTGTGACAAATGAATCACGCAGCCAATTAGACTGTCGTGTCATTAGTATTTCAAAGTCTATTGATTAAAACGCAGGTTTAATTACTACCGGTGACCTCCTTGTCTATTCTTCGAAATTCAGTTTTTGGTGCAGCGTTTAATCGAGGGCAGCGTTTATTTGAGGGCGGCGTTTAATCAAAGAAATACAGTATACATTGTACATACAGGGGCGCCGCCAGGAATTTTGGGCCCCATAAAATTTAAACAATTAAAAAGTGCATTTCTATTCGTTTTTCTATCTTTTGAGGCCCCTGTCAGTCAGGGGCCTTGGAATTGTCCTAACGTTTCCCCCCTACTGTGCCAGCCGCGTTGCGGTTGTGCACTGACCTATATGACAGACATACTATATGACACATAGCAACATAGTGTGTTATTTGAAGATGAATATGAAAAGACTGTTAAGCTGACTTCTGAAGGCAAAATCTCATATTCTGTCATTGAACGCTCTGCACAATGCTGTCTTCTCTCACTGCATCACAGCAGTTAAATAAAGTACAGTAAAGCAGAACTTTACTTTATCCCTAGAGGGCCAATTTGTTGTGTAACAGTAAAAACAAGACAAACTAAAGAGAACACGCAATCAATATGAAAACAAGAAGTACTTTACAGCAAACACCAGAGTCAAATCAGTCTACTATCAACCAAGACATGGAAGAGAAGACACATCTAATCCCAGCTAAATGACCTCTGAAAACAACAGAAGTTGAATCTTGTTAGTTGGACCAAGCCTCTTACAGTGGAGACCCCTTGTTGTGGAGACCCCCCCCCCTTGTTTTCAGTCAGAGTTAATGAGAGGCGACTCCTGCCGTCTGCGACAGCTGTCAGCCAGACCACACCTCTGAACAACATATTCAGTTTGGAGACGCTTTCATCCAAGCGACAGAAGACTTTGAGATGTGGTCACTTTCCACTCTGTCTGGTAAATACAGACTATTCCTTAACTCTGACCACCGAGAGACTCCGCTTCTGATGATTGATGCTGTTCTGATACCTGCTCCTGGACTCTCTACATGCACTGTAGTGCATGCAGAGACAGGTATGTCGCTACGGATAAAAACATCTCCTAAACTAATAAAATGTAACCAGATGGATGTTTTGATCACTGTGTGACGGTGACAACAGGAAGTGAAAACCTAAACCCAGACTCTGGATTAAGTCGGGGTGGGGGGGGGGGGGGGGATGAGGAGCTGAGATTAAAGATATCTGATGAAAGCAGACTCATCACTCTTCGCCTTGACACCAACTAAGGACGACAGAACAAATACCTCCGTCGATTTACTGCTCCTCCACAGTACCATTCGCTAAGCCTTCTGGGTAATTGGCTGGGTAGCTAGCGGTCACTTGAAAGGAAGGCCTAGTGTGTGTGTCTGGATGGGGGGGGTGGTTGTAGATATGACACATTTGTCACACACGTACATAGATGTGACATATTGTTGTGTACCTGTGTGGTTCTTGAGGTTCTAATGGAAGCTACTGTCGTGCAGGAGATGAAGGCTTTAGGGTTTGATTTAATGGAAGGACATATTTAGACGGGGGGGGGGGGAAGAGAGAAGGAGAGCCAGAGAGGGAGAGAATGAGAGAAAGAGACTGCGGGGAAAAAAGACACAGAGGGAGAGTACGGCTGTCAGATTTTCCATTCTCTCACAGGCTGAATGTGAAATCTAAAGCGATGGGCTGCCAGAAAAGCCCAGCCTAGTGAACAGATGATCCACAGACCAGAGCAGGACTCCAAACTCAGACACATGATCCAGGCTGCTCCAACGCCACATCACAGCTCCTAACCACAGGGACCCTGAAACATCTAGATGTGTGTTCTCTGAAGATAAACGTGTTTCTGCTGAATCAGTTCAAACAAACATCATCCAGGCCCATCATCCATGACCCCAGTCTTTCGAGGTTATTGACATGATTGTTTGTCTGCGGGCCACAGAAGCCAGGCCGATCTGAACCAGGATCAGAGAGCCAGACGTGCCGACCCAGAACATGAGGTGGTACTGCCAAGGAATCACATTGATGCATGTAGCAGAACGCTTTCATCCAGAGACTTCCAAAAGAGAGCTTTACAAAAGTGCACAGGTCACTGATCATAACAACGAGATGCCCCAAACATTGCGGGTAGCCCAAAACATGAAGCATACATTGTGAAAACTAAGTAAGTCCCAAGGGGAAGAACAAGGAGCACACAGCCAGGACGCCTGGAGCTGAAGCTCTCTGAACCAGCCGCAAACCTTCATACAACAATCATAATAAGAAGGCTAACATTTTGAACGTACAGAGGTGGGGGGGGGGGGGGGGGATTGACCTGTGTCTTCTTGATCTGCAATCAAATGCTCCAACTACTGAGCAACACACACAAAACTACAGATGAAAGGTGATGATGATGGTTCCAGATCAGAAGGATCAGCAGAACGACCATGTTTGAAGTTGTGAGGCAGGCCTGCTGTGACCCAGCCCAAGCCAGCCCAGCCCACTCTTCTTCTCCTGGAGGGAACAGCACCGGGCAGGGGTTCACACACCCTCTGCTGGTCACACGTGGAACTGCAGGTTATTTACCTCAGAAGGCAAGCTGGAAAACTCCACAGAAGAAACTCATGTGTCAAAAGACAAACTTAACTCAGAGAGCCAAGCCTGTTCCCATAGTGAGGTCCAATCCTCCATGATGCTAAGCTAGATGACTCATACCAAACCAAGCGTGTTTATGTCACTGACTTTCGTTCACATAACTCAAGTGGGGCCTCTAAGGATGCTGGGTAATAATGACACACTGGAAAAAATGGATAGCACCACACAGACACACAGGAAGAGAGACAGAGGGGGGAGAAGAGAGAGAGACACCAGTGTAGCAGTTCCCGTAATCCTGAATGAGCAGGATGACAGGACAAACCAGGCAGCAGTCTCCTTGGTGATCAACAGTACAAACACAGTCGGGCGGAATGAGAGGAATTCAGACAGAGCAGCACACCCTCCTGCAGACCACGGTCCCACACTGACGCAATCCCTCCCTCCACCCCCCTTCTCTCCGTCTCTCTCCCTCCCTCCACCCCCCTTCTCTCCGTCTCTCTCCCTCCCTCCACCCCCCTTCTCTCCGTCTCTCTCCCTCCCTCCACCCCCCTTCTCTCCGTCTCTCTCCCTCCCTCCACCCCCCTTCTCTCCGTCTCTCTCCCTCCCTCCACCCCCCTTCTCTCCGTCTCTCTCCCTCCCTCCACCCCCCTTCTCTCCGTCTCTCTCCCTCCCTCCACCCCCCTTCTCTCCGTCTCTCTCCCTCCCTCCACCCCCCTTCTCTCCGTCTCTCTCCCTCCCTCCACCCCCCTTCTCTCCGTCTCTCTCCCTCCCTCCACCCCCCTTCTCTCCGTCTCTCTCCCTCCCTCCACCCCCCTTCTCTCCGTCTCTCTCCCTCCCTCCACCCCCCTTCTCTCCGTCTCTCTCCCTCCCTCCACCCCCCTTCTCTCCGTCTCTCTCCCTCCCTCCACCCCCCTTCTCTCCGTCTCTCTCCCTCCCTCCACCCCCCTTCTCTCCGTCTCTCTCCCTACCTCCACCCCCCTTCTCTCCATCTCTCTCCCTACCTCCCTCCCTTCCTTTCATTCTCCCTCCCTCTCTCTTTCCCTCCCTCTCCCTCTGTCTCTCTCTTCACTTCAGAACATCACGCCACATTCTATCAACCTTTTTTTTCTTTATTTTTGTTCCCGTCGGTTACAGACAAGTACACTGAATGACTCTCCGAGGAGTAGGTTGTTTCAGACAGAGCCTCCTTCTAGACGTCAGGGGTCAGAGGTCACCAACACACAACATTAGTACCATTTGTTTTTTATGTTGTTTATGTCTATGTTTCCTGAAACGTCCACTTTCACCTTGAGCATGTAAAAATGATAGAGTACTGCTTAGCTTAGATAGACACCGTCTTTTAGAAGAGCATTGTTGTGCTATGCTGCACTCACCTTACAGCTGTAAAGTGAACAAAACACATTCAATCAATGAAGTAACTGTCTTGTTTATTTACATAATGTGTCAATATATACAAATGTTAGTAGTAGTTTCAGTATAAAATTGCATCAGTGTAGACAAGTTAAATATCTAATCTCAGAATATGTCATGAGCAACAACTTTGATATTTTTCTCTCCTGAATTGTAAAGTTGTCATCTTAGTACATTCATAGGCCTATCTTACTTATTTCATGTGACCAATCAGTGGACACTGTTCTCAGGAAGTGGGCTGAGCTGGGCTCTGGAGTGACCAATCAGTGGACACTGTTCTCAGGAAATGGGCTGAGCTGGGCTCTAGACCTCCTCTTGGCAGTGATGGCAGCCCAGATACGGCACAACATCCCTCCTCTGGAAACAACACAGACCTGTCACAACACAAATAGCACCCTGGCAACACACACTCACACACATATATATATACACACACACACTCACACAAACACACAGTCACCTTCGACCCTGCTCCCCCCCTCATTAGCGTTCCTGTAGCGACTTCCTGTTTGTGTTCCGTGGGAGCGTGGTGATTGGTGGGGGCATCTCACCTGATCCCACAGTACACCAGGTCATCTCTGGAGGCCGTCAGCAGGAGACAGTCCAGGCTGAACCTGTGAGAGAGCAGCTGGAGAGACAAACACAGTCTCATCACCAGCACCAACACAGTCTCACCACCAGCACAGTCTCACCACCAGCACAGCCTCACCACCAGCACAGCCTCACCACCAGAACCAGCACAGTCTCACCACAAGCACAGTCTCACCACAAGCACAGTCTCACCACCAGCACAGTCTCACCACCAGCACGTCCTCACCACAAGCATCAGCACGTCCTCACCACAAGCACAGTCTCACCAGTTGTCAGTGTGTTGTCAGGGTGTTATCATGATGCAATCAGTGTGTTGTCAGGGTGCAGTGTGTTATCAGTATGTTATCAGGGTGCCATCAGTGTGTTGTCAGGGTGCAGTGTGTTATCAGTATGTTATCAGGGTGCTATCAGTGTGTTGTCAGGATGCTATAAGTGTGTTATCAGTGTTATCAGGGTGCTATCAGAGTATTGTCAGGGTGCAGTGTGTTATCAGTGTGTTGTCAGGGTGCAGTGTGTTATCAGTGTGTCCCCTACCTTGTCTATGGTGTCCTGGTCCACAGGAACAGCCCTTAGCCAGTTGACCAGGCCCTGGTCGTCATCCCTGGCAGCACTGGGTGGCGCAGCGCGTCTCTCTACAGGAAACACAAGATCCGAAGGCGTTGGGATACATAAATCAAATGTCAACAATAACATGAAAATGTAAAACTGTAGGGTCCTAAACCTGACTCAGAATCAGAATGTAGGATATCTGCTGGCGTGGTTATCTGTCGACAGATCTTGGCTATCTGCCGACAGATCTTGGCTATCTGCCGACAGATCTTGGCTATCTGCCGACAGATCTTGGCTATCTGCCGACAGATCTTGGCTATCTGCCGACAGATCTTGGCTATCTGCCGACAGATCTTGGCTATCTGCCGACAGATCTTGGCTATCTGCCGACAGATCTTGGCTATCTGCCGACAGATCTTGGCTATCTGCCGACAGATCTTGCCTCCCTGTAATACCACACCACACCCCTCTGCCTCCCTGTAGTACCACACCACACCACACCCCTCTGCCTCCCTGTAGCACCACACCACACCCCTCTGCCTCCCTGTAGCACCACACCACACCCCTCTGCCTCCCTGTAGTACCACACCCCATGCCTCCCTGTAGCACCACACCTCTCTGCCTCTCTGTAGTACCACACCACACCCCTCTGCCTCCCTGTAGTACCACACCACACCCCTCTGCCTCCCTGTAGTACCACACCTCTCTGCCTCCCTGTAGTACCACACCCCTCTGCCTCCCTGTAGTACCACACCCCTCTGCCTCCCTGTAGCACCACACCACACCCCTCTGCCTCCCTGTAGTACCACACCACACCCCTCTGCCTCCCTGTAGTACCACACCCCATGCCTCCCTGTAGTACCACACCTCTCTGCCTCCCTGTAGTACCACACCACACCCCTCTGCCTCCCTGTAGCACCACACCACACCCCTCTGCCTCCCTGTAGCACCACACCACACCCCTCTGCCTCCCTGTAGTACCACACCCCTCTGCCTCCCTGTAGTACCACACCCCTCTGCCTCCCTGTAGTACCACACCCCTCTGCCTCCCTGTAGTACCACACCCCTCTGCCTCCCTGTAGTACCACACCCCTCTGCCTCCCTGTAGCACCACACCTCTCTGCCTCCCTGTAGTACCACACCACACCCCTCTGCCTCCCTGTAGTACCACACCACACCCCTCTGCCTCCCTGTAGCACCACACCACACCCCTCTGCCTCCCTGTAGTACCACACCCCTCTGCCTCCCTGTAGTACCACACCCCTCTGCCTCCCTGTAGTACCACACCCCTCTGCCTCCCTGTAGTACCACACCCCTCTGCCTCCCTGTAGTACCACACCCCTCTGCCTCCCTGTAGTAACCCTAACCTCCCTGTAGTACCACACCCCTCTGCCTCCCTGTAGCACCACACCACACCCCTCTGCCTCCCTGTAGTACCACACCCCTCTGCCTCCCTGTAGTACCACACCCCTCTGCCTCCCTGTAGTACCACACCACACCCCTCTGCCTCCCTGTAGTACCACACCCCTCTGCCTCCCTGTAGTACCACACCCGTCTGCCTCCTTGTAGCACCACACCACACCCCTCTGCCTCCCTGTAGTACCACACCACACCCCTTTGCCTCCCTGTAGTACCACACCCCATGCCTCCCTGTAGTACCACACCTCTCTGCCTCCCTGTAGTACCACACCACACCCCTCTGCCTCCCTGTAGTACCACACCACACCCCTCTGCCTCCCTGTAGTACCACACCCCATGCCTCCCTGTAGTACCACACCCCTCTGCCTCCCTGTAGCACCACACCACACCCCTCTGCCTCCCTGTAGTACCACACCCCTCTGCCTCCCTGTAGTACCACACCCCTCTGCCTCCCTGTAGTACCACACCACACCCCTCTGCCTCCCTGTAGTACCACACCCATCTGCCTCCCTATAGTACCACACCACACCCCTCTGCCTCCCTGTAGTACCACACCTCTCTGCCTCCCTGTAGTACCACACCCCTCTGCCTCCCTGTAGTACCACACCCCTCTGCCTCCCTGTAGTAACCCTAACCTCCCTGTAGTACCACACCCCTCTGCCTCCCTGTAGTACCACACCACACCCCTCTGCCTCCCTGTAGTACCACACCCCTCTGCCTCCCTGTAGTACCACACCACGTCCAGAGGTGGCAGCAAACCACATCCTTCTCATTACAAGGTCCATGAACGCACTATAGACACGGCCCAAAATATGAATCTCCCTGCATCCTCCTGAATAAACATCTGAAGGTGTGCTCGGCCACAGAAAGCCTGGCCCAGCGATGATGCACTGTGCTCAGAGTGAGATTGGACGGCGTGGAGGTGAGGCCATACAGACCTGGGGGGTTCGCAGCCTGCCTGAGATGGTCGATCTCTTCCTGCTTCCTGTGGACGGACATCCTGACCAGATCCTGGTACTCCCTCTCTTTCAGCTCCAGCTGAGTTAGCAGTCTGGAACGCAAACCGACACCATCACTACCTCCTTCACTACCCCCATTACTTACTCCTCACCCCATCAGTAAAAGGGACCTTACAAATAAAGATTATTTTACCTTACAAATTTTAAATTATTGGTTGTCAGTAAGAACATGATAGACCAATGGGTTTGTTAAATGTTGAAGTAGGCCTCTGTACAGGATGTTAGCTACTGCTAGTGTTTACTATGATCTAAAAACGGTTAAGATTCCTAACTATTGAATGAACTAGGAATTAATGAGCAGACAAGAAAACAAACACTGTTTCGGCACCTTCTGGTCTCCAGTCGTAGGTTTCTCAGCTCCTGACTGAGGGGGCAGAAGCTGCTGAGGGCGAGGGCGGTAGGCGAGTCGAGGCTGGCCGCGGCGTCCTCCGGGGCCTCTGTCGCCCCCGGCAGAGCTGGAGGAAACACTTCAGGAAGCTCAGGATCACCTGCATGCTCCCGGTCAGAGGAGCTGTCCTCCGTCTCAAAGGACGACTGAAGCTGGAGCCTGAGCGCTGGAAAACATGGAGGAGTGAGAAAGAGAGGGAGAGAGAGAGACAGAGGGTCTCACCTGAGAGACAGACAGACAGACAGACAGACAGACAGACAGACAGACAGACAGACAGACAGACAGTTACCTGGCAGCAGCACTGTGATGGCGTCCCGTACGGCCTGTCTCAGGAGGTTATCCAGAGCAAACATCCAGTGAGGCTTCACCTGCTGATGCCTCAGAACCTTCTTCACCTACACACACACAAACCCAGGTTTGTTCTGCTATCCTAGGTGAGGGTTACTATACATTTCACACACCATTTATATATTCTAACAAACTTCATACATTTACCACACATTTCCGTACATACTTTACCACACACATCATACATAACTACACACTTCATATATTAGATTTCATTTATTACTACACACCTCCTGCTTTACAAACCCCAGAGCCTCTTTGCACCCCCTCTGATGAGTGTGGAGACCTACCGCGTCCTGAAAGCTGAACAGCACCGCCTGCAGGCTGTTGAGGGGTACTGCGGCGGCCAGCAGCGAAGCGCGCAGCTTCAGGAGACTGCTGGTCAGCAACTTTCTGTCCGGGGAGCGGATGTTCTCCCTCAGGCAGCCAATCAGATCGCAGATGTGTTCCACAGTGACACACGCCCCCTCTGTCTTCTGAGAGAAGCGAGGTCCGAGGAAGGAATGCACACACACACACACAGATACACACAGTCAGACACAGACACAGACAGTCACACACACACACACCACATTCAGAGAGTGGTGTCCCAGCCCTACCGGAGGCAGCGTGTCCTGGATGTTGGCGAGGACGAGGCTAATGTCGTCTGTCAGGACCCTGTGCAGGGTGGCCCTCCTCTCGCTGTCCTTCCTCAGCAGGAACAGGCCCAGGTTCTCCCCCGTGGACGAGGGGCTGCCCAGGTCCCCCACAGGCTCCTCCGGAACCCTGGACACCAGGGGGCGCCACACGCGTCAACAAACCACCTCAGGGGCGAGCCTCGTAGGCCGAGGCCCTACTGCAGGGGCTCTGGTTCGATTCCAGCCTGGGCCATTTCCTACATGTCCTCCCCCCTCTCTCTCCCCCCTCTCTCTCCCCCATCTCTCTCCCCCCTCTCTCTCCCCCCTCTCTCTCCCCCCTCTCTCTCCCCCCTCTCTCCCTGTCCCTGTAATACTGTCGCTGGCTCTCAACAAAGCAGAGATGTCAAACATAAGACACCCACCCACAGCTTCCATTTGAACAGAAACAGGACTTGCTTTTTCAATAATAATAGTAATAATAATAGTACTAATGCCTTCCACCCTATTTATACTGGTCCCTTCACTGTGGGCAATCTCAGGGCGCTAGGTCGTTAAAAAACGAATTCAAGCCATCAATAAATAGCAAAAACGAGATTGATTAAAACCCATTAAAGAGTGCATCCACTTAGGATAAGTGCTATTAAAGATAAGGCTTAAAACTTCCACAGCAGTGCTGCTGGATATCACAAAGTAGCGTGAGGTACGAGACGCCTGTCACTAATGACTCACGGCAGGAAGCAGCTGCTGGTAGGCGGGCTTTCGGCGATGTCACTTCCCCTGAGGCCAGACTTCGACCAGCGCAGGTCGAGGGAGCAGGAGAGGTCGACCATGTCAGAGGTCGTGTCCTCCACAAACACCGCGACAGGCACAGACATGCTGCGCTGGTATTCTGCATCACATCAGTTCACAGATCAGACATGCTGCGCTGGTATTCTGCATCACATCAGTTCACAGATCAGACATGCTGCGCTGGTATTCTGCATCACATCAGTTCACAGATCAGACATGCTGCGCTGGTATTCTGTATCACATCAGTTCATAGAAGTGGCAGGTGAAGCCTCTGGAGCAGGTGAAGCCTCTGGATGTTTGCTCTGGATAACCTCCTGAGACAGGCAGTACAGGGGGTCCTGACCCGGAGAGAGGGGGATCTGACCTGCAGAGAGGGGGATCTGATCTGCAGAGAGGGGGATCTGATCTGGAGAGAGGGGGATCTGATCTGCAGAGAGGGGGATCTGATCTGCAGAGAGGGGGATCTGATCTGCAGAGAGGGGGATCTGATCTGGAGAGAGGGGGGTCTGATCTGGAGAGAGGGGGGTCTGATCTGCAGAGAGGGGGATCTGATCTGCAGAGAGGGGGATCTGATCTGGAGAGAGGGATCTGATCTGCAGAGAGGGGGATCTGATCTGGAGAGAGGGGGATCTGATCTGCAGAGAGGGGGATCTGATCTGCAAAGAGGGGGATCTGATCTGGAGAGAGGGGGGTCTGATCTGCAGAGAGGGGGGTCTGATCTGCAGAGAGGGGGATCTGATCTGCAGAGAGGGGGGTGCGATCTGCAGAGAGGGGGATCTGATCTGGAGAGAGGGGGATCTGACCTGCAGAGAGGGGGGTGCGATCTGCAGAGAGGGGGATCTGATCTGCAGAGAGGGGGATCTGACCTGCAGAGAGGGGGGTGCGATCTGCAGAGAGGGGGATCTGATCTGCAGAGAGGGGGATCTGACCTGCAGAGAGGGGGATCTGGGTCTGGGGCTCCGGCCGGGGCCTGGTCCTCTTCCTGGGGCTGGTTCTCAGGAACCCGTCCCTCAGGAGCAGGGAGGCCGTGGCCCTGCCATCCGGGTCGGGGTTGAAGCAGCTCATTAGGAAGCGCTTCGCCTCGTCAGACATGCAGGCAGGAACCTCCGGGTGGATCTTGAACATGCCCACCTGCAGATCACATGACCTTCCCTCGTCAAGCTGGTGGAGGTGTCAGCATTCAGGATCAGACAGTTCTTCTGCAGCTGCACTGTTCTGTTCTGATTAGCAGATGTGGGTGAAACTGAGGTATTCTGCTTTTTGCCCTGAACTTTCACATCTGTGCTGTGGTGAGGTGCTACATAGGTGTGGAAGAGCGGGCTTCCTGTGAGTCACCAACTTCCTGTTGTGGTACTCAGGTGTCCATGCAGACGCCATGCCCTGCTGTAGCTGTCTGCTCAACAGACCAAGCCTGGGTGTTCCATAACAGCCTGGGTGTTCCATAACCCCAGATCCTAGCACCTTCAAAATTTTTCTGACAAAAGCCGCGGGTTATACCCCGATTTTACATCGTTCTTGTGGTGGTGCGGTTTACATTTCGATGCGGCTTAAAGCATGGTTTTATAACAAAACAACAGTAGAAACACTTTTCTGAATGCTATTTAACTCGTTAAGGAGTAGTGCCGCACATATGTGATCGTTCGAATGCGGGTCTCACAGCGTAACGTCGCATGCGATTTCAAACATTCCAACTGAATATCTTCCAATGAACAAAAACTATGGCACAAACGCTTTAGTATGGCTTCATAATGTACTAAATGAGACAAGTAACAACATTGCATGGTAGTAGCATTGCTACGAGTATTATGCTAGCTAACTTAGCCCGTCAGCTAACTAAAGCTAGCTAGCTGCCGTTTCAGAAAAATAACTTGCGCTTTGGGGACTGTCGGAAATATTTAGAACTCACGCGTCTAAAGGTAAATATTAGTTTATTCCTGGGCAATAGAAAACATACGTTACGCACTTACTTTAGTTTTCGAAGTGTTTTATACATCCTACAAGATCGCCTATACTCGTGCATTGCTTGGTATCATTGTTCCCGTATCAAGTGCGGCATGTATTCCCGCGCGGTTTATACTCAGATTTACAAACACAAAGTTCCTATTCTGGTGGGGTGCGGTTTATAGAAAATGCGTCCTATTTTCCTAAATGTACTGTAATAATAATCATAATGTACACTTTTATCCACAGAGACGTGCAGTCCAGGCGGTATTTGAACCTGCGGCCTCTTACATCTGCAGTCCAATGAATGCTCTAACCAGTAAGCTACAGATCAGAACAGGCTGAGGTGAGGGTGTGTTGCCTTGAACATGGCTGCCTGAGGGCTTCCCAGCTCGTGGAAGGGGGGCTTGCCCGTGGCCATCTCTATGACAGTGCAGCCCAGGGACCAGATGTCCGCCGGCTTGCCGTAGCCCCGGGGTCCCTGGTCTATGATCTCTGGGGCCATGTACTGCAGAGTACCTGGAACACAGCACAGCCAGCACTGAGCCCACATGCTCCACAGCACATGAGGTACACACACACACACACACACACACTTCATACCTGATGGTATACTTTATACATAACCACACACTTCATGCATTACAATACATACATGAACATACATACATTTATAAGTAGTTGTATGCTACACACTTCATACATTACCACACATGTGCTACAGGTAGTCCCTCCATCCCTCCCTCCTCACCAGTGAAGGTCTCTGTACAGGGGTTGATTCCAGCCAAGCGTTTAGATGTTCCGAAATCAGAGATCTTCAGAACGCCACTGTAAGTGTTGATCAGCACATTATCCCCCTAGTGGACAACACAGGAACTACCATGGTCATTACATCTTTTCAGCTTCCAGGCACGGCTAACAAAAAGAATACTTTGTGTGCAACACTAACATCTCAATTAAAATACTGCATAGTGCATTGCAGCAAAATCAACATGGTGCAACATGTAACTATTTAGAGGCCCACCTTGATGTCTCTGTGGACAATCTGGTTGTCGTGGAGATATCGGAGTCCCTCCAGGATCTGTTTGGTGTAGAAGGTGATGGTGGCCTCGTTGTCCTTCAGGGGCCCCCACTTGGAGCGCAGCAGCGACGACAGGCTGCCTGACGGGGGCGGAGGAACACAGGGCTTCACCTTCTACAAGAGCTAGATCTACGATGCGCTGCTAGGACCAATCCATATGTCCTTCAAATGTCCCCATTTCCAGTCTTTAACCATCTCGATAAAGGGAACATAGTTAGCTAGTTAGTTTTTCAGGATGTTGCTTTGAGGGTTATATGGACACCAGCCACCAGGGGCAACACTCCCCACATGGATCGCAGTGTCCCCACATTATGGTGAAATCCCAGTTGTTCACTCCCCTAACACGCCCTGACTTCCTGTCACACTCAGACGGCAAGTTCCTGGAACCCAGAATAGATGTGTGTCGTAACTGGCCTGTCTGGATCCCTACACAGAAGTATGAATCCACCACACCACTGAGGTGAGAGACATGCCCTGCTAATTACAACTGAAGCTACGCCCAAATCCTCACAATCCAGCTCCTCAGAATCATCTCCAAGGATGACATCATGTCACAACTGTCAAAGAAAATGTCTTGCTGGACTGTGTTGATTTGAATATAGTCAAAGACGGCGGTTTCAATACAATTTATTTAGACTATACAATTACATATGAATAAACAAAGCTTTGCTGATCAGTCATTAACGAAGGGGGTGCCATCCACGCAGATCGTTCGTTCCATCTTCAAACAATACTTTTAATGAACACAAACAATGAAACAGGACACAGTCCTTCTCTAGCCTAAGTTCAGAGCATCTATGCATATGACCAACATTTCTACAACACGCCACACACAGCTGGTGTGAACATGATGGCCAGCGAGAGATGATTCTGGAATGAATGTATGAAATAAACAAGTAAGGGGTTGAGGCAGAGACAGACAGCTAGAACCAGAGACTAGAGAGACAGACAGCTAGAACTAGAGACAGACAGCTAGGACCAGAAACTAGAGAGACAGACCGCTAGGACTAGAGACTAAAGAGACAGACAGCTAGGACCAGAGACTAGAGAGACAGACAGCTAGGACCAGAGACTAGAGAGACAGACAGCTAGGACCAGAGACTAGAGAGACAGACAGCTAGAACTACAGACTAAAGAGACAGACAGCTAGGACCAGAGACTAGAGAGACAGAAAGCTAGAACTATAGACGAGAGAGACAGACAGCTAGGACCAGAGACTAAAGAGACAGACAGCTAGAACTAGAGAGACAGACAGCTAGGAGCAGAGTCTAGAGAGACAGACAGCTAGGACCAGAGACTAGACAGACAGAAAGCTAGAACTAGAGACGAGAGAGACAGACAGCTAGGACCAGAGACTAAAGAGACAGACAGCTAGAACTAGAGAGACAGACAGCTAGGACCAGAGACTAGAGAGACAGACAGGACCAGAAGACACCTGCTGGGGGTGTACCTCCAGGGTTAGAGACAGACAGACCCAGAAGAGGGGTTGTACCTCCAGGAACTTCCTCCATGAAGATCTTGATGAAGTGGTCCTGGCTGACTGAGCCCAGGTACTGCACAATGTTCCTGTGTTTCAGACGCTTGTGCAGGGCGATCTCTTCATGGAGGGGCTGGGAGTAACTGGACACACACACACGCAGTCGTTAGCACTAGCTTAGCTATGTCACCACCCTTTTGTTTGTCTAATGTAAAACAGACAATGCAAACTAGGACGCTAATAAACATAGCTAGCTAGCTAGCTAGCTTCATGTAACTTCCAGCTTTGTCAACAACCACACAGAGGGGCGAGGTCACGAGGTCATGACCAGCAGAGTGGGAGGGTGGTGAACCGCTGAATGCTACATTAGTTTGAAAACAGAAGGATTCTATTTGAGTAATACTGAAGCAGCTGTCACATAGGAGAGACAGAGCCCGTTCTGTGGCCTGCAGAGGGTGAGCTTCATAATATCCCCTTCCTGCTTGTCAGGCTTGGGGCCACTAGCCCCTCTGAGAGATCAGCTCTGAAGCTCAGAGACTGTAGGTCGAGGCCTGGTAAACATGCACAGTCTGTGGGGAAAACTGTTCTGGGGTGGAGCTGCACAGGGAGATGGCTGCCAAATAGTTTCTAGAAATATCCATTAGTGCTCCTGGGAAAACATGTTTTCCAATCACAGGGCTGCACTTTAGTTAACTACAGTAAACTATTATAGCCTTTCAGATAATCATGTGATCATTTAGCAGACGCCTTTATCCAAAGCACTGGCCAGAAGGGGGATTTGAACCTGGGACCTCTTGATCTGCAGTCAAATACTCTAACCTCGAGCTACACCCATCCCCAGGTCCCTGGGATGATGGAGTGAGAAGGGAGGAGAGAGTGTGTGTGTGTTCCTTACGTGCTGTCTCTCTCTGGTATCTCCTTGATGGCGATGCGTACTTGGTTGCTCAGGTCTCTCCCAGCGTACACCACTCCGTACGTGCCTTTACCCAGAACCACCTTGTCTCCGCTGGGGCTGGTCTCGTAGATGAACTACCGGAGGGAGACCACCCGCTCGGATCACAACCGTGTGTGCATAGGACTGTGTGTGTCTGCATAGGACTGTGTGTGTGTTGCAAGTGTGTGTTGTATGTGCATTTGGTCGTGGGACAGAACGTAGATGTGTGTGCAGTACATGCGTGTGTGTGTGTTTGTGTTGCTGGGAATAGATGTGGAATTTCACAGGCTACCATAACCAAATATGTGGAAAGGGAGCTGAAAAACAGATGTCTTCCAAGACACCACTGACAAACACGCACAAACACACAGTGTGGCAGAGGGGGAGGGAAGAAGGGAGAGTAGCCAAGGTAGGAGAGAGGGAGGGGGAGGGAGAGAGAGGAACAGGGAGAGGGGAAGGGAATATCTAACCTCCAGTACTCCTGCAGTCAGAGAGCTGGGATCCTCCTGTGTAGCTTCCGTCTGTCTCAGGAGAGAGTTCACCAGCTCACAGAACCTGCCAGAACACAGGGCGTAACGAATGCCCTGGGGCGCTCACACACACACGCACACCTGTAAACACACCCATGCTTACAGACAAACACACACTTGGTCATGCACGCGCACACCCCCCCACACGCAGTGAGGCTCACCCTTTACAGTGGAGTTCGCTGGGAAAGCACAGCTGGAAGTCGTCAGAGTTGTAGAGGACGTACAGGAAGCAGCTCCGCTCGTCAAACTTGGACACGCTGAGGATGACATCACCATCAGCAACACCATGGACCCACTACACATGTTTATAGAGGGATGGTTCTGCTGCACGCTAATGTGACTGAGTTAAACTGGTTAACCCGGTCCTCATTATAAACACTGCCCACCCACGCCACTAAAGACCTAGCTTTTCAGTGGCGTAGCTGGTTAAAGGGGTGTTTAGGAAAGGGGGTGGTCCACGTGCCTACACCTGCTACACTCATTCAGGAATGATGTCAGCATCATCAACATGGAAAACACAGCTGCAAGACTCTACATGTAAAGTACTTACTCGTCAATACAATTAACCATTAAAAAGAAACTAAAACATTTGGGGAGTTACGATTTGGGGAAAGCTTTAAAAGAAGGGAAACAACCCCCCCCATCCCCGACTCCGCCCACAACCATGGTGACTTGTGATGTGGGAGGACAGCAAACACAGGAGAGGTTTGGCAGAGGATGTTTACACAAAATTCTGGAACAAATTAATCATTACAAATGCTTTACACCTTGGAGGAAGTCATTCTAGGATTTGGGGGCATTTAAATATCTAAATTAACATCCATTATCAAGGACAACACTGCTGGAACATGGGGTACGCCTTGGAGGTTTGTTCTTAAAAACACCATAACATCCGACCATGTCACATCGGGGCCAAAGCTGCACAGAGATACAGCTGGAAGGGGCGTCTGGAGAACCATCCACTCTACTACTAACAAAGTTTCCTCTTTCAGCCAAGTCAAATGTTTACATGCAGAATCATGGAATATTCCTGGACACAAGTATCCTCACAAGAGCCTTTCGTCCTTAAGAGGGCTGGAGACAGAAGACGTCAAGAACGTGTGTTGTAATGGAGGGGAACAGGGGGTAGCGTGTTGTTATGGAGGACAATGGGGGGTAGCATGTCAAACACAAACGGAACAGAAACAATTACTTCTTTAGCCAAAGTGGCGACTGACTGAGCAAGCAAAATAAGTGTAAAGTACACAGTGAAGTGGATCCTCTGCTTCAAAAGTAACACAGATGCCCAAACACACACACACATCCTGTGAAACAGCAAAGTTTAAGGAGTGTGTGAGAGAGGGTCCATGTGATGTGCTGTGATTGGTCCATGTGCTGTGCCGTGATTGGACACACATACCTCACACCCCGGATGGCAGCAGCTGGGAAGGTCCACTGGTGCAGGCCTTTCTGAGGAGAGACACAGCACGCCATCAGCGCACACACAGTTTACACACACACACACACACACACACAGTGTACACACACAGATACAGTGTACACACACACAGATACACAGATACAGTGTACACACACACAGATACAGTGTACACGCACACACACACAGATACACACATACAGTGTACACACACACACAGATACAGTGTACACACACACACAGGTACATTTACATTTAGTCATTTATCGCTCTGGATAAGAGCGTCTGCTAAATGACTAAATGTAAATGTAATTTAGCAGACGCTCTTATCCAGAGCGACTTACAGTAAGTACAGGGACATTCCCCCCGAGGCAAGTAGGGTGAAGTGCCTTGCCCAAGGACACAACATCATGTGACACGGCGGGGAATCGATCCGGCAACCTTCTGATTACTAGCTCGACTCAGCTCAGCCATCTGACTCCCAGATACAGTGTACACACACACACACAGATACAGTGTACACACACACGCGTCTGTATTTGGTTTCGAAGAGACCTAGTGGAGCAGACTAACTGAGGTGTGGATGAAAACCCAGCACACCTTCTCTGGTTAAACATTCACTGGCTTTAACAGCGGCTCCCAGAAGGCTGCTGGAGCGAGCCGTCACAACAGTCTGGCCTCACAGCAGTGCCCTGCTACGTGACAGTTATCCTCCTGGGGGGGGGGGGGGGTACCCTATACATGACAGTACTTATTCTCCTGGGGGGGGTACCCTATACATGACAGTACTTATTCTCCTGGTGAGGAGGGGGGGGGGGGTGGGGTGGAAGGGAGGTGGGTGGGTGGGTGAGGCAGGTAGGAGGTGAGTGAGGTGTGTAAGGAGGTGGTCAGATGGCTGAGCGGCTAGGGAATCAGGCTACCAATCAGAAGGTTGCCGGTTAGATTCCCAGCCGTGCCAAATTACATTGTGTCCCTGGGCAAGGCACTTCACCCTGCTTGCCTGGATAAGAGCGTCTGCTAAATGTAAATGTACGGAGGTTGGCACCTCAGGTTACCTGGGGGGGGATGACGTGTTTGAGCTGCACGGTGCAGCTGTCGTCCTCCTCGCTCACGCACACGATGCTGGGCTGCAGCAGCTTGCTAGGCTCCATGACCAGCACCTCAAACAGCAACACAACACATTTACACTGGAGAAAACGGACTACATTACCCAGCATTCAGTTACACAGCAGACTACATTACCCAGCATTCAGTAACACAGCAGACAGCTGACTACATTACCCAGCATTGAGTTACACAGCAGACAGCTGACTACATTACCCAGCATTCAGTAACACAACACACATCTGACTACATTTCCCAGCATTCCCTCACACTGGAAATAATAAACTACATCACCCAGAATTCACTTACACCGGAGATAGCTGACTACATTACCCAGCATTTGGTTCCACTGGAAATAACTGACAACATTACCAAGCATTCAGTTCTAACAGTGCTAGCTGACTAAATTACAGAGCATCCAGGTACACTGTAGCTAGCTCTCGACAACAACCTACATATTCTGCTGTGCTGTCTAGCCCCGTCCATTAGAGACCAGGAGGATATGGGAGCTGTAGTCTTACATTAGAGGCCAGGAGGATATGGGAGTTGTAGTCTTACATTAGAGACCAGGAGGATATGGGAGTTGTAGTCTTACATTAAAGACCAGGAGGATATGGGAGTTGTAGTCTTACAGGGCAGCGTCCGGTGGACTCGGAGGGCTTGCAGGCCTGCAGCAGCAGCTCCATCCAGAAGTCCATGGTGTCCTGGTGAGGAGAGCGCACCTCCGGGGGCTTGGAGAACTGACGGTACAACACATAGGTCTCCATGATGGAGCCCACGTACCTGCAGACAGGACAGCATGTGAGCCTCCTGCCAGGGACACACAGGACTGCTGTGTCCCAGAGGGGCTCTGGAGGGGGGAGACCTTCAGACAGGGCTCTCTGTGGGGCGTAGATGGGGGTTCAGCAGGGGGGGGAGGGGGAGGAAGGGCTGGAGGTGGTGGGTGGAGGGGAAGGGAGGAGGGGAATGGAGGAGGAGGAAGGAGGGGAGGCCTCACCACATTGGGGCCTTGAGGCGGTAGAGTTTCTCTGAGGCCTGGATGACCTTGCGGGGCTCGTTGGCCAGGATGCTGGCCCCCAGGTAGAAGCCCACATCCCAGTAGTCCTGCATCTTCTCCAGGGAGCCCTTCCTCCCCAGCAGGGTGCTCAAGGTCACGCCTGGACACACACACACACACACACACACACACACACACACACACAGAGAAGCAGGAAGACACGCACACAACGGCAGGACGACTCAAACACACACAGGCAGGAAGACACACATACACAGGCAGACACACACACACACACAGGCAGACACACACACACAGGCAGACACACACACACACACACACAGGCAGACAAACACACACAGGCAAACACACACACATACACAAACCCAAGCAGAGACACGCATGCAAGGTTTATTTAGCCATTTATAAATGAATGAGATTGACTATGTATAGCTGTTTTAATAATGTATGAGTAATGTCTTATAAAGGATTAACTTTTCACTACTAACTAATGCATTAAGCAGTAGAGGAATTATACAGTATTGTCTAGTGTAGTAAGGGTTCTTATGGTTTTAGGGCATTAAATAATCATGACCTTGGAAACACAGACTAGGCTAAACCACTAATGTATCCATGTACACCAGTGTGTATGAAGACATTATAGAACGGTACAAGTAGCTAAGCGGCTTGCTCAACTAGTAGGTTTACGAAAAGAGATTAATAAAATCCTTCCTTTAGTTCTTTATAGTGATAGTATTTAACCCTAGTACTAACCCTAGCCCCCCGCAGTCCTGTTGACATGAGCACAGACAGGGATAAACACAGGAGGTACTGTAACTCAACACACCTATTTTTCGCAGCTCAATTGAGGTGTCAAATTCATGCCCTGCAGCCATGAGCAGGACCACGTTGTTGATTCCAGAGTGGAGGCTGGGCTCGCTCTCAAACGCCTTGCCGTACCTGCAAGCCCAGGCGCGTTGGAGCGCGTTAGCGTGGGAGCGCGTTAGCGCACTAGCATGTTAGATGGAACACACCTCACACCTCCCTGAAGGCCATCAGCTGATCTCCAGCTGATTTGAAATGTTAAGATGTGAATGATTGTTGTACGTGCCTTTGCTTAAATGCTTCTGCTGAATGAATACAATATAAACATGTACTGGAGTAACAGGAACAGAGAGGGTTAGGGAGGTCAGGTGAGAGGGGGTGGTGCTGGGTTAGGGAGGCCCAGAGAGAGTGGGGTGGTGCTGGGGTAGGGAGGCCCAGAAAGAGGGGGTGATGCTGGGGTAGGGAGGCCCAGAGAGAGAGGGTGGTGCTGGGGTAGGGAGGCCCAGAGAGAGGGGGTGGTGCTGGGGTAGAGAGGCCCAGAGAGAGGGGGTGGTGCTGGGGTAGGGAGGCCCAGAGAGAGAGGGTGGTGCTGGGGTAGGGAGGCCCAGAGACAGGGGGTGGTGCTGGGGTAGGGAGGCCCAGAGAGAGGGGGTGGTGCTGGGGTAGGGAGGCCCAGAGAGAGGGGGTGGTGCTGGGGTAGGGAGGCCCAGAGAGAGGGGGTGGTGCTGGGGTAGAGAGGCCCAGAGAGAGGGGGTGGTGCTGGGGTAGGGAGGCCCAGAGAGAGAGGGTGGTGCTGGGGTAGGGAGGCCCAGAGACAGGGGGTGGTGCTGGGGTAGGGAGGCCCAGAGAGAGGGGGTGGTGCTGGGGTAGGGAGGCCCAGAGAGAGGGGGTGGTGCTGGGGTAGGGAGGCCCAGAGAGAGAGGGTGGTGCTGGGTTAGGGAGGCCCAGAGACAGGGGGTGGTGCTGGGGTAGAGAGGCCCAGAGAGAGGGGGTGGTGCTGGGGTCTCACCAGTAGCTGGCCTGGTCTCTGCTACTCTGCTCTCTGAACCCGGAGCTCAGGAACATGTCTTTGTAGATGCGGCCACACAGACAGTACACGTCCGACGCCACCTTCCCCTCAGACTCCACGAGGGGCAGGATCACAGACAAGGCCAGGGCACGATCTCCTGGACGATTCCTCCTGGTCATCACAAACACGAGGAGGGTAGGGGGAAGGGGGAGGAGGGGAGTGGAGGGGAAGAGGAGAGGAGGGGAGAGGAGTGGAGGGGAGTGGAGGGGAAGAGGAGAGGAGGGGGGGCAGGGCGAGGTTAGAACAACAATCTCCTAGCTGTGGACTAGGAACAGTGTGGACCAGGAACAGTGTTCCAGAGAAATCCTCTCTTTCCCCTGACAAGGGTACTCAGTTTCAGCTGATAGCCTTATCCGAACATCAGGGTAAATAAGGGTGTAACTACTCAAACAGGTGCTACAAGACAAGTACCTGTTTAGTGCAAATATGTAATGGAATTTGATGTTCTGTTGGGCTGTGACGAGGCACATGGGTAGGTCAGTCAACGTCTCCACCAGCTTGATTATAGCATCGTAGTCCTGCAGAGACAAACCAGTCTGCATCACAGTACATTATTCACAGCTATAATCCTTATCACATAGTGTACTCCATGTGAAGACAAAATCTACAGGGAAGATAGATGAATTCTCACTACTACTGACTACTGCTGCAGATGAATGTTTGTAGTAAAGATCTTGTTTCCATTGCAGAGAAGAATAGAGACATGTTGGTTTACCGATGCAGTGTTTGTTTAACATAGTTATGTTAGCTGTGCATTTCCTTTAGTGTTGACAGACTGTGGTCATTCATTCTACAGAGGTCAAGAGTGGGCGTCATTGTGTTAACCATCCTACACACACACACACACACACACACACACAAGCCTCAACATCAGACCAGGAAGCCCATGCAAAACAGTCACCACCAGTCACCAAGACTTTGCCCTTCATTTACCTGCATGTCCTAAGGTCAGTAGGACCTACCTGCATGTCCTAAGGTCAGTAGGACCTACCTGCATGTCCTAAGGTCAGTAGGGCCTACCTGTATGTCTGTAGGTCAGTAGGGCCTACCTGTATGTCCCTGTAGGTCAGCAGGGCCTACCTGTATGTCTGTAGGTCAGCAGGGCCTACCTGTATGTCTGTAGGTCAGCAGGGCCTACCTGTATGTCTGTAGCTCAGTAGGGCCTACCTGTATGTCTGTAGGTCAGTAGGGCCTACCTGTATGTCTGTAGGTCAGCAGGGCCTACCTGTATGTCTGTAGGTCAGTAGGGCCTACCTGTATGTCTGTAGGTCAGCAGGGCCTACCTGTATGTCTGTAGGTCAGTAGGGCCTACCTGTATGTCTGTAGGTCAGTAGGGCCTACCTGTATGTCCCTGTAGGACAGCAGCAGGTTCATGACGATGTCGGGGCTGAGCAGCTCCACTGTGTCCAGGCGGGCCTGGATGCGGCCCAGCTCCTGACTCAGGTCCTGCCCGCTGAAGCGCTCACGTGCCGTCCGGATCTCACGGCGGATGGACTCGCGGAAATACTCGCTGTGAGGAGAGGACTTCAGTCAAGATCAGGGGCGCTTCTGGGGGGGGGCAGTGCCCCTGTGACAAATGTTTGAATAAGGCTCAATACTTCTGAACACAGTATTTTGCCTGTTAATGCCTGCAATGAGGAAAACTAACAATAATGTTTAATGTAACTAACTGCCCCCCCCCACCTCCTCCTCGAGTACCAGCGAAGGAAAAGATCGGGCGACTCCCCCCTCCCCCCTTTTCGTTTCTCTGGTAGTCTTGTAGGAGGTCTGACCTGGAGTGAATGTGCACGTTGTCCAGCAGGTGAACTAGCCGTTCCACCAGCGGGGTGAGCAGAGGCTCGAGCATGAAGCTGGGCTGCATCAGGTCGTTAATGCCCTTCATGAGGCTCGGGTCGCAGGCCAACACCTTGCCCTGGGGAGTCACGATGTACGGGAGGAAGGTGTAGCTTCCACACTGTTCCTGGGGAGAGACCGAGGTTTGGTCTTTATAGAAAGTTATTTTGCAAAGTTCACAAACTAACTTTATCAACGTGCTGGCTAGCAACGTCCGCACCATGTGCCGCTTTCTGATTACAATGTTTGGCTCTAGACAATAGCCTACTTTGACTTGACTGACTGTGTCCTATCAGATTTCAGTTTGCAACACATCAGATAATATACTGTACTGGAACCTATAGGGAAGGCCCGACTTATTACCCGATGGATTCTTAACCGTGTCGAATGTCATTGTAACATACTGTAGCTTGCTGATCTAAAAATTGGCAATGCCCGCTTTCAATAACAGTGCGTTGTGAATAATTGACCGTTTCCAAAGCTGATCATCTGTAAACCAAATTGTAATTAAGCGGCTAGAACACAGGGACTGCATCTGCTGTAGCCTACCTTAAGGGCTTGTAGGTCACTCTCCTGCTTGTAGAAGTACAAAATGATGTTGTTGGTCATGCTGAAACTCTCTCTCACACCCAGGTGATAAAACAGCGACGGCTGGCAGAAGGTGTCGCTCATCTCCACGACAGCAACATCTGCAGGGGGAAAAGTCCAACACATTCCTTTACATGTCTCTGACAAATGTTTATCACACAAACTTTCTCAAACCGCCAAAATATGCTTTGGTTGCTTTTGAGTAGGCAACATGCCTGCACTTGCCTGCGTTGTAGAAGCTATCCAGAATGTCCGTCGTTCCGAGCGAGATTCTTTCGAATGGAATGGATTGAAACACCGCATGTGTGTCCGCGCAAGCTTCCTTGAGACATTTTAATGACAAATTCTCTTCAGCTTGAGGCACCGATGCATCTTCGGTCACTATGTACGCCACAGCGACAGCCCTATTGCGACTCCGGGGTGAAATCAGGTTTTTGTTGGTGCTGCTTAAGTCCAACGTCAGGGGATCCTGCCATAGAGTTCCTGACACCCACACGGGATCCTTTCTCTTCACCTCGTGCAGGCTCATTCGCCGGCGTTCGGTTGTATACATGCTGTCGATACAGCAAGCAGTCAGACGCGCTCATTCATGCTGCTGTACCCTTTTCTGTGATAATAGGAGAAGTGATCCTGTATTCCCCAGGTGTGCCTTGCCAGTCTCTCCTCTCCGGTGACATTCCCGTAACCCCTCCCATTTCCACTCGCCTTCTTAAAAGTGAAACTCAAACTTAGGGCTGGTTTTTATGGCTCTTCTGCGACATCTGCTGTCAAACAAGGTTGCTCAATTTTTATTTATTTTTTAAACCCACAAAACAAAAAAGAAGAACTTGCTATGACCTCATCGAAACCTTGAATAAATCGGCACAGGAATCGCAGTACAGAAGAAAAAAACAACACATGTATTTTTCAGACTTTATTTACAATACAAAACATCTCAACAGAACTATGAATATGGATGTGAGGACGAAACAAAAGCTGGAAAAAAAGAATCTTGTTTGGAATACTTGTGCAATGCGGTACACTGCGCGTGAGGACTTTACACGGCACTCCGCACAGCTAGCACAAATGCACAAAACAAAGGCAGTGACATAACTCTTGAAAGTTGCAATTATTCTGCACAAACACACAAATGAATCCATAGTTCACATTCAGTGCATCCTGTGCAGTTACAGTTAAATTCCGGACATAAATAGGCTAGTCTCCAGCAATTATTCTTTGTATCCAATGTTCTAATCCAAAAATAGATCTTTTTGTAAAGTAATTCCCATGGGCATGAAGCACTTAGTTGGCCGTTACATGAGCACTGTCAGAGATTGTAGACATGTGACCATCCTACTGTCCTTGTCTATCGACCTGAGAATAAGGAGTCTCTACCTTCAGACCTCTAGGCCAATGGCAGGTAAATGCAGTGTGTTTTACAACAGTACACTATACAATGCAAACAGACCTTACAACTTCTGGTTAGTCCCGTTCACCCTGAACGGTGCCTAACCCCCAAAAAACAGCGTCAGTTCAGGTCGTTGATCCACTCCTGGTTTGGGAGGCAGGCTACAGAGGGACAACCCCCTCTACCCAGAATGCCTCCTGGAGGGCGGGGTCACTCGTCCAGCCCGTCATCCTCCTCCTCCTCCTGCTTGGCGTCCACCTCGGCCGTGTCCGAGGTCTCGTGCAGGATGACGTACTCGCGGCTGCTGAAGCCGAACTTGAGCACGTCCTTCTCCTTGAGCTCGTAGTAGCGCTGGGCCTCAATGCGCTGGTTGTTCAGGTAGGTGCCGTTGCCGGAGCCCAGGTCGATGATGTAGGGCTTCACCCTCCGGCCCGAGGTGCCGTCCGAGCGCGTGAACTCCACCAGCCTGTGGGCGCGGGGAACTACGTTACTAAGAAGGCAACACTACAACACAGCAGAATGACCTCACCCAAAAAGCAACCTTAAAACGAGCCACCAGAACATTGTTACCCAGAGGGCAACCTTCAGACAAGGCAACAGAACTACATTACCCAGAATGCAACCTAAAAATAAAAACACTTGGAACCACAACAGACACGGCAACATTACAACAGCACATCAGAACTAACTACATTACACCGAAGGCAACATTACAACACATTATCAAGCAAGCACTGTACCAAAATAACTTTATTAATCAAGGAACCAATTAAATTAACAAGGCACCAGAACTAAAGTACCAAGAAAACAGCCTCACCAAAACAGACTAGAACTACATTACCCAGAAAGCAACACCAACAAACTGAAAATCTAATGTCTAAGCTTGTGTCAAACCTCCAGAGAGGTTCAAGAAGGGACCAAGTGGAAAGAGGAGGCCTGTTCTCACCTGTACTGAAAGACAGCGTGCTGCTTGGAGCAGGAGGGGTGGTCGATGGGGATGTCGGCAATCTTCCTCTGCCTGCCCAGCAGGTAGGCACTCTGCCTGTGGATGTACATCACTGGGAGAGGCTCGTCGTTCTTGAAGGGGTACAGTCTCCACCGGCGCTTGGGGATGCGAGCCTCTGGGGGCTCGTTGTACTTGATCACCACCCCTCTGAAGGTGTTGGTATCTTCCGTCAGGGCCCCAGACAGTCCAAAGTTGGGCTTTTCCTTGTCCACGGGGGGGGAGGCGCTGCCCTCCCTCTCCTGGGGTTGACCGAAGGCTTGCTCCTCCCCGCCCTCCTCAAACCTCTGCCGGTTCTCTCTGCGTCTGTCGTCATGCTGCTGTCGATCTGCCTGCTGGTGCTGGAATGCCTGCTCGTCTCTCTCCCGGGGTCTCTCTCCTCCCCGCTCCCTCGGCCGCTCCCTCTCCTGGGATCGGGAGTCCGTCTCCCACCGGCTCCTCCGCTCCAGAGGAGGCTCGTTGCGCTCGCGTCTCCTGCGATCGTCAGCGCCTCGGTGCTCCTCTCGTTCCTGTGGAGACGGAACGTGGGGCCAGAAGGCTAGATAAGCTCCGACTGTAATGTGACATAGCACTGGGGAGTAGGCTAACTTTTTATAAGTTGGGTTGCTAGTAGAATGACCAGTGTGAATACTACTCATCAACTGATTTAAAAAATAAATAAATACATTCCGTCATATCCAAACTGCATGTAATGGGTCAGAATTACCCGCTTGATCTTGGAGTTATCACCTCCGCGGGGAGGGCTTCCGCTCCTCTTATTTCTGGGTGATCTGCTGTTTCGTCTCCCCGAAGCCCTTTCCCTTGAACCTGGCGAGCGGTCCCCTGTCCGGGCCGGCGACCTAAGCATGAGGATAACAATAATAAACTGGCCAATTAGAACCAAATTGTCAAGATCTTAATTCAAAATTGGCATCACTCTCACGTACCTGTTACAGCAGATCACAACGAATGTGGTAGATAACGTTCTGGTTCCAGGAGCTAACGCTTATGCTAACGCGTAATGGCTAGCTACTAATCAGGAAGAATATAGCTAGCTCTACTAGCCTAGCCATCTTTAGTGAGCGACTTGGTCCTGAATTGACGACTAATACGTTTATATATGTAGCTACCTAAGACATACAGTTAGCTGGCTACAGTGTTGAATACCTGCTAGTTCGTCTCCTCTGCGGCGGCGGACTGGAGCTACGGTCGTTGGATCCGGACCTGGAGCGGCGTGATCGGTGTGGCCTAGGAGGACTGACTTTTTCTTGTTTGATTTTTACTTTTGACTCGCGCACCGGGGATTCTACCCGTCTATGCCGTCTCTCCTTGTCCATCAGGAAATGTATATATTGTTGACTCAGTAAATGTAGCTCAAAACAAACATATAGATGGGGGAAAAACTCAAATTCAAAAGCGTTGAAAGTTCTGTTGTTGTGCAATGGATGTGTTGCACTTCCTGTACGCTTGTTGAAAAGAATGTCGCATGAACTCCATAACTATAGTTCCGCTACAATATTGGATCCTAACCTTTCATTATTGAACCGGTACCCACAAGTTTAATGATCATGAAATTGGTTGAGTAAAGAAAAATTGTTTATTAATTTTACTGTTTAGAGTAAAAATGACTAAATGTAAAACAACTTTTAGCAGGTACCATCCATCAGGAAGGGCATGGGCATTACGTTCCCATAGTAACAGTAAACAATGAGTTGAGACTTCATTCACGCCTCACAAACATTTCTCGCAACTTTTAACACTAGTGGCACTAAATTAAGTTGTAAAAGTAGCGGTGGTGCGTATTACAATATGATTCCCCCGGCCGATTCGCTGCTGAAATATGATAACCCAGTTTTAGTGAGCAAAAATACAGAAAAGAAGTATCCAAAGGTAGGTTACAGTAGCCTTTTTATCTTTTGCTTAGAATTCTTCCAAGTGATGACTGCGCAAGAGCCAACTGTACTAACTGCTAGCTTGCTGAACAACTACTTTATATTTATTTCAACCATAGCTTGGTAACAAAAGTTTGAATGTTCTCACAAGTCTAATGTACGCATTCAAAATTCAGGCACGACCATTGAAAGTGAGCCCCCAGCAACCTCCTCAAACAGGCCCTGTTCCAGCTCCACCCAAACCAAAAACCCCATCCGCGGACGGCAACAAGCAGCAAACGGAGGAGATACTCAATGCTATTCTTCCTCCCAGGTACCGTCTGTGTAACATTCTCTGTGCATTTAACGGTTATTTATTGTTAAAACACATTTCTTCAAACAGTCACCCATTTTCTCAAAACTGAAACAAAACCAAATCTTCAAACTCAAAATTTGACCTCAAAATCAAACAATGCTTTCAGATCATAAACACAGCAAATCAATATATAAACACTATGGAATCATTAGACACAACACCAAAAAATGGAGAGCACAGCATCCAGGGCATGTAGTTCAAGTTCAAGTCTTTTATTTGTCAGGTGCACAGAACAACTAAAAAACGTGTTGAATGCCCTCTGGTGTGCTGGATCCAGCCTTGAAAACACTCCAAACCTATGTCACCACAGGCCAATTCCATTGCATGTAGGAGATTTACCTTGCTAGAGGATATGGGTTTCAGTCATAGACCTTCAACCGCCACACAGAGAAAAACTCTTCAATTGGGTTGAGAAAAGGGCTGTATGGTGGAAGGCAAACATTTACAGTAAAAATTGCTGGTTTATGTTGAACTGTTCACGTACAGTGAAAGCTGACATTGTCCCAAACCACCATTAGAACCAAATGTGAACAATTTTGAGTCATTGTGTTTTACAGATGACAACTGTGTTGTAGTTGTGTTTACTGTCTGTGCCTGTGTTTACCATTTTGCAGCACAAGTGCATCACAGAGCAAAATGTGTTAGGTGAATGAGAATGTGTTCAGAGTTTGGCAAAAAGTGTGTCTGATTCGACAAACGGGTTTAGGCCACTTAACATTTGATTCAGAGAATGAGGTTTAGTGTTTTAGCAATAGTGAAAAACTAAGTTAAAACCCACTTCCTCCCTGACAGAGAATGGATGGAGACTAACCAGCTGTGGGTGCAGCAGGTGTCCAGCACACCTTGCACCCGCATGGACGTGGTGCACCTGCAGGAGCAGCTGGACCTCAAGCTGCAGCAGAGACAGGCCAGGGAGACCGGCATCTGTCCCGTCCGCAGGGAACTGTACTCCCAGTGCTTTGGTAAGGACAGGGGAGTAGGACTCATCATATGTGGGGGTCTGGAAATAAAAAGTAGGGGGAGACAGAATTGTTAAGTATATTAAACAGGCGCATCCTCAGTTATGAAAAAAGTTGTTCCACCCACAATTTGAAAACGAACCTACGCCCCTGGGTAAGAACATGGTCTGATCATTGAGACAACGGCTGCAACTGTTAATCAGATCCTATTGTTTGCCGTGTTCAGATGAGTTGATCAGACAGGTGACCATAAACTGTGCTGAGAGAGGCCTGCTGCTGCTGAGGGTGAGAGATGAGATCAGGATGACCATCGCTGCCTACCAGACTCTGTACGAGAGCAGCGTGGCCTTCGGGATGAGGAAGGCCCTGCAGGCAGAGCAGGGCAAGTCTGACATGGAGAAAAGGGTGAGTTCCCGGGAAACCGACGAGGGTATTCAAAAACGAATCAAATTAGGGGTGTAGTACTAGTCAATAACCCCCAGAGGGCGCCATCTTCCAGCTCTTAACAGTTTGCGTTGCAGCCTCGGTAAGTTTGTCTCGACGCATCTCTCTCCTCCTCGTAGATTTCAGACTTGGAGGATGAGAAGCGGGACCTGGAGAGGCAGGTGAACGAGCAGAAGGACAAGTGTGACGCCATCGAGAAGAGAGAGAAGGAGAGGCGACAGGTGGAGGAGAAGAAACACACTGAGGAAATCCAGTTCCTGAAACGCACCAACCAGCAGCTCAAGGTCAGACGCTCCACAACCCCAGGAGCTTGGATCTCCCCCCTACCAGCACGTCCAGACAAATGAAAAAGAACTTAACACACATAAAACCTTGTAATGTCTGCCCCAAGTGTACACAAAACAGCTGTCTGAGAATGAAAGGGACTGAATTCCTTTCCAAGTGTTCAGATGTTGTTGTTCCTCTGAAAGGCTAACTGGTTCATCCTCCGTGTTCACATGTTGTTCCTCTGAAAGGCTAACTGGTTCATCCTCCGTGTTCACATGTTGTTGTTCCTCTGAAAGGCTAACTGGTTCATCCTCCGTGTTCACATGTTGTTGTTCCTCTGAAAGGCTAACTGGTTCATCCTCCGTGTTCACATGTTGTTGTTCCTCTGAAAGGCTAACTGGTTCATCCTCCGTGTTCACATGTTGTTGTTCCTCTGAAAGGCTAACTGGTTCATCCTCCGTGTTCACAGGCTCAGCTGGAGGGGATCATTGCTCCCAAGAAGTGACATCATCATCCCAGGACCTGTGTTTTAATACAGCATTATGTCATTACAGTCTCGTCTCCATTACATTCTCTTCCCCAAAGAGCACAACTAGGAACAAATAACCCAGAATGCATTGATGTTATTAAAGTCCATTTTATTGAGCCATCTTATAAAAGGCACAACATGTACAGTGGAAATAAATACACATTTTCTGACTCTTGAATTTCAAGATGCATTACATGTGCACTCGGCAAATGAAAAGAAGTGGAGCCTTTGGGTAGCAAACTCAACCCCCGTAGCAGCTGAAGGAGAGGGAGAGAACAGAGAGGTGATCTCCATCACTACCAGGAAGAACACGCAGGTCAGATGAGAAATTCCTCAATCTGACTTCACGTCCCTGTCTGTCAGCACCCCATTACTTTGTCGAAAAGACAAGACCTTGGACTTGGTGGGGCCGTTAGAAATCAGGATGGATTACAACTGTCCGAGTGGGACGGGGCTCCGGGCTAGCGCTTTGATCTCTTGGCCTTCTTGCCCTCTGTGGCCGCCGCCGGCAGCTTTCTGTTCTTGTTCTTGTTCTTGACGTTGTGCGTTTCGTAATATCGCGCCCCCACCTTCTTTGCCTTCTTCGCACGCTCCATCGCTCTCCTCTGTGAGGGGGGGAGGGAGGGAGGAAGGGGGGAGAAGACAAATGGTTCAGATCTGGGGCTGAGGAATCTCAGAACATGTCCTTCCTGCCAGCTGTGTGACAGACAGACGGGAGCATCATCTGTCATCTGAAACCTGGAGGGGGGGTGGCGGGGAGGGGGGGGGACTGTACCTGCTTGGACGTTAGCTTGGTGGGCTGAGAGGGCCGTTTCTGCTCCTCCTCCTCCTCCGCTTTCCTCTTCTTGCTCCTCTGGATCGCAGCTTGAGGAACACAAGACGTGCTGAATGTTAGGGCTGGGTGACAACTTGATAGTGAGCTTTTAAAGACTTGTCTGCAGTACAGTGTAATCCCATCTTGTAAGAAATGCTTTCAAGAGGGCCCGGCAGGAAGCTGCCCTGTGTCGGGAGACTTCCAAGCTCAAGCTAGCGCATGTCCACACATTACAGGCCAGTGAGAGCTGACGAGACACGGAGATGGGTTACCTTTCAGCTGGGCTTGAGCCGTGGCCTCCTGCTTTGCTTTCATGTCAGTGAGCACTGAGTCAGAGAACTCCTTGGACACCCTGCCCAGAGGGAAACAAAACACGGCAGCACACCTGTCACAAGCACGGAAACTACCTGGCCAACACAAACGGCTCATTTGGCCAAGTTAGCCAGGGCAGAAGCTGACGTCAACGGCGATGGAAATGCCGGCTGATCACAGATCGGGTATGGCTCAGTGGTTCTAGTGTTTGACTGCTGATCAACAGGGCGAAGGTTTAATACCCCTATGTCACAGAGTCTGCTAAATGAAATGACTGCATCCTAAGTGTGAACAGCTGGAGACACCAGATCTGTTTAGCCTCAGTTGAACCAATTATCTGTCTCTATTCCTTTCTCGCTCTTTCTGACTAAGCCCCTGAGAGGGGGTGTGAATGATCTGGGCTTATTAGTGAGTGAACGAGGACCCGAAACAGCAGACTAGAAGAAGAGCGGACCTGATGCCTGAGAAGCGCTTGGTCTTGGCCCGATCCAGGAACTGCTTGTACTTGGCGATCTTGTCGTCCAGCTCTCGGATCACCTGCCGTGAACTCTTGTCTGCCTTGGCAGGCTGCTGGCCGGGGACACTGGTGGACGTTTCTGCATCCCCTTCTCCAGGCACCAGCCCTGCATCCTCCACGTTCCCCTCCTCTTCCTCCCTCTCCTCTTCCTCCCTCTCCTCCTCCTCCTCCTCGGAGCCTGAGAAGTCAGCCAGGTCGAGGTTGTCCGTCTCCACGGGAACCAGGTCTTCCTCGTTGAACTCGGGCACCACGTGGATTTTGCCAAAGTTCTGCCGCACGGAGGACAGGATCTTGTGGAGCTGCTCCTGCTTGCGTCTCTGACGCTGCTGCTGGACCTGCTGCGCTGAGGACGTGGCCACCGCACCAACCTGCTCCATCTCCTGCATCTCCTCCTCCTTCACCTCCTCCTCCTTCACCTCCTCCTCCTCCTTCACCTCCTCCGCGCTCGAGGTCGCCTTCAGAGGCAGCTCCTTCACCTGGAACCGAAACAGCAAGACGGAGTCAGGACTCAGTAGATACTAGAGAGAGTGTGTGTGTTTCAGCAGTATGGGTGTTTCTGTTTCAGTATGTGTGTGTGTTTCTTTGTCTTAGTGTGTGTTCAGGGGTCCTGCGTGTGTGTGTGTTCAGGGGTCCTGTGTGTGTGTGTGTGTTCAGGGGACCTGTGTGTGTGTGTTCAGGGGTCCTGTGTGTGTGTGTGTGTGTGTGTTCAGGGGACCTGTGTGTGTGTTTCTTTGTCTTAGTGTGTGTTCAGGGGTCCTGCGTGTGTGTGTGTTCAGGGGTCCTGTGTGTGTGTGTTCAGGGGTCCTGTGTGTGTGTGTGTGTTCAGGGGACCTGTGTGTGTGTTTCTTTGTCTTAGTGTGTGTTCAGGGGTCCTGCGTGTGTGTGTGTTCAGGGGTCCTGTGTGTGTGTGTTCAGGGGTCCTGTGTGTGTGTGTGTGTGTTCAGGGGACCTGTGTGTGTTCAGGGGTCCTGTGTGTGTGTTCAGGGGTCCTGTGTGTGTGTTCAGGGGTCCTGTGTGTGTGTGTGTGTGTGTGTTCAGGGGTCCTGTGTGTGTGTGTGTTCAGGGGTCCTGTCCCAGTAGGTCCTACCTGAGGTTCACCCTCTGGTCCAGGAGGCTTCACGAAGAAAGGGATGCGTCCCCTCTGCCAGTCATTCAGCACCATCTTAGACACGGTGGGCAGGTCTGGCTCCCCTCCCTGGAACACACACCACATACACCGCTTACAACATCTAACTGATCAAGAGGTTGCAGGTGGGAGGGGTGGAGGAGGAAGGGTGGGAGAGAGAGAGAGAGAGAGAGAGAGAGAGAGAGAGAGAGAGAGAGAGAGAGAGAGAGAGAGAGAGGGAGGGAGGGAGGGAGGGAGGGAGGGAGGGAGGGAGGGAGGGAGGGAGGGAGGGAGGGAGGGAGGGAGGGAGGGAGGGAGGGAGGGAAGGACCTGACCTTGAGCAGTTTCCCCGTTCGGAAGGCCATCTTCTCCAGGAAGTCCTCAGCAGACGTCCAGGAAGGGATGCGGTAGGTCTTCTGGATGTACTCTGGCTTGGCCCGCTCCAGCACTGCTGCTATGTGCTCCTCCGGGTTCTTGATCTTCTCCACTTGGACCTTCAGAGACACACAAGGGCATTCATGTCTGGTCTATATATATATACACAAGAGGATTCATGTGGGCAGAGCAGATGAACAGGAAGCAGGAGCTGTGCTGTAGAGGGGTGGACTCACCACTCCCTTCAGCACGATGTCACTCTCGCTGTCCTCGGAGGGGTACACCACACCAGGGCAGTCGATCAGGAAGATACGGCGCATCAGCGTGATGTACTGCCACACCTGAGGAGACAGACAGGTCAGACAGACAGCCAGGTCAGACAGACAGCCAGGTCAGATAGACAGCCAGGTCAGACACACAGGTCAGACAGACAGCCAGGTCAGACAGACAGCCAGGTCAGACAGACAGCCAGGTCAGACAGACAGCCAGGTCAGACACACAGCCAGGTCAGACAGACAGCCAGGTCAGACAGACAGCCAGGTCAGACACACAGGTCAGACCGCCAGGTCAGACAGACAGCCAGGTCAGACAGACAGACAGGTCAGACAGACAGCCAGGTCAGACACACAGGTCAGACAGTGGAGAACAGCTGTCCATTTCTAATCACTGATTCTTGACCTTTAACATGGTTCTGGATAAAGCTCAGAAGTAGCATTTGATGGCAGATCAAGGTTGCAGGGTCATATCTTGCCCTGTATTTTTCTCTGGATAAAAGCTAAATTAATACATTATTATAGTGCAACTGTTTAATAGTTAATTTTTTCTTGAGCGACATTTTACTGAAGTGACCAGCTTGAAACAGCTTTTAAACCTAACAACGAACACAAACCCTATTTCTAAGGCATGCTGATGTCTTTAGTCATCAAGCTTCAACATGATTTCTTATTGTTTTGAAGTTAGAGCATTCGTTGAGCTTTTTCTGTACGCGTTTCACACATGAAATCAGTCAAACTAAGCGTATCTTGTGATTTGGTGAGATAAGCCAGAAATTATGAACCAGGGAAGTGAAATCGAATCCAACATGAACTTCTGGAATGTTTCAGAGGGAAGCTAACCTAACGGAGGACTGTTTTGAATCAGGGTCAGAGCGGTAATCACGTTCCCCCTTCCTCGCCCCTGGAAGACGTTACTCACATTCCTGTACTCAGGACAAGGAGGTAGGTTCACACTGTACTATACACAGATTAACACACACACATGCACACACACGCATATGCATGCACACACAAACATGCATATGCACACACACACACGTATGCATGTGTACACACATATGCACAAATAAACACACACACTTCTTCCCCTCAGAACCTTGTTTGGTTGCAAGACAGCAAGCAGCCCTTCTCCTGCCACCAGGGTCTGAAGGACTAACGCACGCTGGCCACACGCCCATACCACATGTCGCAGAACGGGCGACAAAGAAAAGCGTGGTTGTGCAGGTAACTGGGGCCCCCTGCAGGCAACTGGGGCCCCCTGCAGGCAACTGGGGCCCCCTGCAGGCAACTGGGGCCCCCTGCAGGAAACTGGGGCCCCCTGCAGGCAACTGGGGCCCCCTGCAGGAAACTGGGGCCCCCTGCAGGAAACTGGGGCCCCCTGCAAGCAACTAAGGCCCCCTGGAGGCCACTGGGGCCCCCTGCTGGGAGGGGCGGTGTGGGTGGTTACCTTGGTTTCCCCAGCGAGCGGGGCCACGTTGCAGACCTTCTTGGAGCGCAACGTGTTGATGACGGAGCTCTTCCCCACGTTGGGATACCCGATGAAACCCACACTGATCTGCTTCTTGTCTGTGTGCAGCTGAACCACAACCACAACAGGTTATTACCAAGTAAGGTTACACACACAAGGAATTTGCTTTGGTAGGTTGGTGCATAACAATAAACAGAGTAAGTAGAAATACAGAAAAAGATAAAATAAGTACTGTACTAAAATGTATAATTATAAAATATGAAAAATTGACAACAAGATACCAACTGTTACTGAAGAAAGTAACGCTATCAGACACCTGCTTCCTCAGTGTCGCTACATTTAGCCACTTTTCACCTTTTTAAGCGAAAAAAAATATTCTTGAAACAAATCTGACTTATTTGGTACTTTGATATCGTATTTGTTGTTAAGCAGCAGTAAAATAATTGCCTGATTTGTGAGTTATGTAACATTTGCCTTTCTTAAGTGTTGTAGCACTCTCAATGTTTATAGAAGTAGGCTGTTACACATATACAAATGAGAAGTATCTACGCAATACATGACGTCAGAATGTAATCTAGCGACTTTTAGCTGCTATTTCAGAGCTAAAAGTCTAAGAGCTAGGAACTTTCTCAGAGAGCCAATAGCGTCGTCCTGTGAGATTCTTTTTTTGGCACCACTGCCTCCTGAACAACACTGAGGCTGTTTACCGCAGGGGAAACCAGAACTCCAATATTGTTACTAGCACAAGGTGAACTAAACATTACTCAGGACCTTAGCATCTCCTCCAAAATACATAAACGGATGACATCTAAAAATAAAAACCTGTGTTTCCTCTGGGGAGCAACAGCATCAAAGTACACATGGAGGCACTCATAACTGGAATTATGAATATGTTCTTATCCATCCTGTTTGTTCCAATGGATCTTGAGTCTGACAGACATCTAATCTGGTTATCTCTTCTAGGCCTTTCTGTGAGCAGTGGCCAATCCAAGTCATTTTACGAGGGCAGAGTGTAGAACAGCTGGAACGCTTAACCCTCCAGCAAGCACTTTGAATAGTTGAATTTAAAGGCTCACACAGACCCACAACGAGATGTTTTCAGAGTACCATGAACTAGATTTATGTTACCAAGAGCTATCCTCTTTGGAACTTCCAAAGCCCTGGTTTACGACCCCTAGAAATGCTCCTCAGACACGCGGCCCCCCTCTGCCAAGCCAGGATGCTGGCAGCAGGGTGCCACATGAACGCTGCCACTGCACTTTCCCTGACAGCAGGGTAAACGGTTCAACAGGTAGATAGGTTAAGGGGGCGGGGCCTACCTTTCCAAACTGCCGGAGCAGCTGGATCAGGGAGCCCTTGCCGAAGGAGTTGGTGAGGCTGGCATGGAACGCCAGAGTGGGATACTCCTGGGACAGCACAGCTACCCAGCGCTTCTGCAATCACACACACAGTACAGCTGAGACACACACAGTACAGCTGAGACACACACAGTACAGCTGAAACACACACAGTACAGCTGAAACACACACAGTACAGCTGAAACACACACAGTACAGCTGAAACACACACAGTACAGCTGAGACACACACAGTACAGCTGAGACACACACAGTACAGCTGAGACACACACAGTACAGCTGAAACACACACAGTACAGCTGAAACACACACAGTACAGCTGAAACACACACAGTACAGCTGAGACACACACAGTACGGCTGAAACACTACACAACCTTACTGAAGTATTCATTCATTCATCCATCCTCATCATCAGTTTCTTTAGCAGATGCTTTCACCCAAAGCAATATATGGGGGGATTCAAACCTGCAACCTCTTGATCTTCAGTCCAAATGTTTAATTATTGAACGGTAGATCGTTTAACTACAGATCGAGAGGTTCCAGGTTCAAATCTCCCGGGTGCGTCGCTTTACTATTTAGCGTCTGCTAAATGAATACATCACACTGCATCAGGTGTCACAGTAAAGTGTGGATGTGTCCAAGTTGCTGACCAGCTCGTGTCAAAGGTCAGGGGTTAAAGGGTAAGGTTTCTTACTGTGACCCAGGCCGGGATGAGGTCACATTTGTTGAGCACGAAGATCAGATGCTTCCAATGCTTCTCCTTCTTGATGTAGGTCTCGATGCTCTGGGAACGGGTCCCTAGAGGGTCGCGAGCGTCCAGCACCTGGATGACCACGTCAGAGGAGTCGATCACCTGCAGAGGGAAGAAGGAAACATGAACCCAGGTCTGGGGCAGAGCCACAACTAGCTGTGAGTTACCTGAGGGGCCCACCTTACCTGGAGCAGAGCCACAACTAGCTGTGAGTTACCTGAGGGGCCCACCTTACCTGGAGCAGAGCCACAACTAGCTGTGAGTTACCTGAGGGGCCCACCTCACCTGGAGCAGAGCCACAACTAGCTGTGAGTTACCTGAGGGGCCCACCTCACCTGGAGCAGAGCCACAACTAGCTGTGAGCTACCTGAGGGGCCCACCTCACCTGGAGCAGAGCCACAACTAGCTGTGAGCTACCTGAGGGGCCCACCTCACCTGGAGCAGAGCCACAACTAGCTGTGAGTTACCTGAGGGGCCCACCTTACCTGGAGCAGAGCCACAACTAGCTGTGAGTTACCTGAGGGGCCCACCTCACCTGGAGCAAAGCCACAACTAGCTGTGAACTACCTGAGGGGCCCACCTCGGCTGAAACACACACACACGACTATTTCGATGAACCACTGCCTCACTCCAAAAGTTCAAATGTCCCTGTTGGAGGCACTAACAGACCCTGGTTATGGGTCTGGAAGAAGCATCCTGCATCACACAAACTCCAGCCGGTGAGGATGAAGAAACATCCATGTTGAGGACGTGTTCTGGCTGCACCGTGCCTGGTAGCCAAGATGTGGTTGTACAGTGCCGTGTTATTTAGTACTGTGCCATACAGACTGTTCCTTGGCTCTGACCTCTGACCTACAAAACACTGTTAGAACTCTGCACGTTACTTGATCTGCTGTACGTTCTCCATGCACTATTTGTTGGTGGCTTTGGATAAGCGCGCCTGCTAACTGAACACATTTTAGTGTGAAGGAGCTGCTCCTCTACTGGTGAACAATGCTGACTCAGCGAGGGGTGGAGAGATCCTTTACCTTGTACAGCTCCCCCCAGATCCTCTTGGACTGACCCTTCTTGAAGATCTCCTCACGAACCTCGTCCCTGAAGACACAGACAACACTCGTCAAATTTACACTCTCTCTCACACACACACTCACTTTCACTGCTATGAGGTAGAGATGTGTGTGGACAGTGTGTGTGTGTGTGTGTGTGTGTGTGTGTGTGTGTGTGTGTGTGTGTGTGTGTTTGCGAGCGCGTCTCTCTGGTGGCTCACCTGACCCCTGTGTCCTCGATGACCAGGTCCCTGTCGTTTTCGGAACTGTAGGTCTGGGCCGAGGCCTGGGCCTTCTCTGCCAGGTCCTTCACATCCCCCACCAGCAGGCTGGGCCTCTTCCGCTGGGCCTTGGGCCCAAAGGTGGTCCCGAAGCCCTCCGTGTCCAGGATGTGCACCTTGGCGTTCTGGCCGGGGAGGAGAGGGAGGTATGGAGGAAGTTAGTTACGCCTGTTGAGTTGTCTGGAGGCTGGTGGAGCTAGCAGGCTGGTGGAGCTAGAAGGTTGGTTGAGCTAGCAGGTTGGTGGAGCTAGCAGGCTGGTGGAGCTAGCAGGTTGGTGGAGCTAGCAGGTTGTTGGAGCTAGCAGGCTGGTGGAGCTAGCAAGCTGGCGGAGCTAGCAAGCTGGCGGAGCTAGCAGGTTGGTGGAGCTAGCAGGCTGGTGGAGCTAGCAGGCTGGTGGAGCTAACAGGCTGGTGGAGCTAGCAGGTTGGTGGAGCTAGCAGGTTGGTGGAGCTAGCAGGCTGGTGGAGCTAGCAGGCTGGTGGAGCTAGCAGGTTGGTGGAGCTAGCAGGCTGGTGGAGCTAGCAGGCTGGTGGAGCTAGCAGGTTGTTGGAGCTAGCAGGCTGGTGGAGCTAGCAGGCTGGTGGAGCTAGCAGGCTGGTGGAGCTAGCAGGCTGGTGGAGCTAGCAAGCTGGTTGAGCTAGCAGGTTGGTGGAGCTAACAGGCTGGTTGAGCTAGCAGGCTGGTGGAGCTAGCAGGTTGGTGGAGCTAGCAGGTTGTTGGAGCTAGCAGGCTGGTGGAGCTAGCAAGCTGGCGGAGCTAGCAAGCTGGCGGAGCTAGCAGGTTGGTGGAGCTAGCAGGCTGGTGGAGCTAGCAGGCTGGTGGAGCTAGCAGGCTGGTGGAGCTAACAGGCTGGTGGAGCTAGCAGGTTGGTGGAGCTAGCAGGTTGGTGGAGCTAGCAGGCTGGTGGAGCTAGCAGGCTGGTGGAGCTAGCAGGTTGTTGGAGCTAGCAGGCTGGTGGAGCTAGCAGGCTGGTGGAGCTAGCAGGCTGGTGGAGCTAGCAGGCTGGTGGAGCTAGCAAGCTGGTGGAGCTAGCAGGTTGGTGGAGCTAACAGGCTGGTGGAGCTAGCAGGCTGGTGGAGCTAGCAGGTTGGTGGAGCTAGCAGGCTGGTGGAGCTAGCAAGCTGGCGGAGCTAGCAGGTTGGTGGAGCTAGCAGGCTGGTGGAGCTAACAGGCTGGTGGAGCTAGCAGGTTGGTGGAGCTAGCAGGCTGGTGGAGCTAGCAAGCTGGTGGAGCTAGCAGGTTGGTGGAGCTAGCAAGCTGGTGGAGCTAGCAAGCTGGTGGAGCTAGCAGGTTGTTGGAGCTAGCAGGCTGGTGGAGCTAGCAGGCTGGTGGAGCTAGCAGGTTGGTGGAGCTAGCAGGTTGGTGGAGCTAGCAGGTTGGTGGAGCTAGCAGGTTGGTGGAGCTAACAGGCTGGTGGAGCTAACAGGCTGGTGGAGCTAGCAGGCTGGTGGAGCTAGCAGGTTGGTGGAGCTAGCAGGCTGGTGGAGCTAGCAAGCTGGCGGAGCTAGCAGGTTGGTGGAGCTAGCAGGCTGGTGGAGCTAACAGGCTGGTGGAGCTAGCAGGCTAGCAGGCTGGTGGAGCTAGCAGGCTAGCAGGCTGGTGGAGCTAAAAGGCAAGTGAGCTGGCAGGCTAAAAGACAAGCCTTCTCTGTAGCTTTTCTCTGCTTACTGGTGGGAGCTCTGGATGCCCTCCACCATCCAGAGCTTCCATTAGTAATCAGAGAAACGCTAACAATGCACAATCTACCTCAAACGTACTGCTAGGAAGGCCTATCAGCAACCTCAAATATGCAGCTAGGAAGGCCAATCAGCAACCTCAAATATGCTGCTAGGAAGGCCAATCAGCAGGGCTAGCCAAGCCAAGAGGTGATCGGAGGCTCCGATTACTTTGCAACTAAGAAGCAGCCACGTTGCAACACAAAGCAGGGGAAACGCAAACCAAATCTTGTCAGAAGCAATAACGGTGGAATAGCTTTGACCATGTGTATAAATGGTGCTCAGGGATCTTTAGTCTTTGGCCAAAACCATGTGCCGATGTGTGTTCCTCAACTTCCTCGGATCGTTTCTAAATATACAGGAGAGCAGCAGCACTAGTACATCTCCTCCGGATGCAGAGACTGGGGCCTCTTGCTACAGCAGCCATTCATCAACAGCTCAGAGCCTCCTAAAAGCTCTTACACACATATGGAACGATTTAGAAGACAGGTTATAAAAAAAGGAATCAGAGTGAAAACACTCTGAAGGAGAACATGAAGAACTGGCCTAAAGTGTAGTTTGGAGTTAGTCCTGTTATTTTGTTTCTTTTGAGCCATTAAGAGTCTGGGGTCGGGAGGTCGCGTGGGGGGGCAGACAGATGGAGGCATCCTGGGCTGGCTGACTGCAGATCTATTGCAAAACAACACTGATACAGTCTGCTTGATAGTTTGGTTGAGGGCTGGACAGGGGAAGAGGACCAGGGAGGGGAGACCAGGGAGGGGGGGTTGGGAAGGAGGACCGGGGGGGGGTGAGGGAAGGAGGACCAGGAGGGGGGACAAGGTTTAATGCTGCACCAGGTGTCTGTGGGACTCACATGGGCCTTGACTCGGTCGTGCAGCAGGGACATTGGCAGCTTGCTCTGCTTCATCACCACACGATACGGGTCCTTCTTCACCACTCCCATCTCGTCCTGGAACCTCTGCAGGGATGACTGCTTGATCACCCGGGTGTTAGCTGGGAAAGGTGAAGGGGGAGAGAGGGAGATGAGAGTGAGGGTTTGATTGGGGAGAGTGAGAAGGGCGAGATGAACCTCGCCACACAACCACCTAACCTCGCCACACAACCACCTAACCTCGCCACACAACCACCTAACCTCGCCACACAATCACCTAACCTCGCCACACAATCACCTAATGTCACCACGCAACCACCTAACCTCACCACACAACCACTTAACCTCACAACCACCTAATCTCACCACACAACCACTTAACCTCACAACCACCTAATCTCGCCACACAATCACTGAACCTCGCCACACAATCATTGCATCTGACTCAATCACATAACATTACAAATCTCTGATTGATGATTTCCCACTAATATGTTGTATGGGCAGTAGCCTGAAGTAACACAGACTCACCAAACCACTTGATGTTGGGCTCCACTCTGGCCACCGTTCCCGGGGCGACGGTGGACTGGTACTGAAGCCGCTTCACGACCTGGCCTCGGTCGTTGCTAAGGAAATGACATCAGCCCAAGGTTACGCACAGGCAGATGCACCATGGAAATTAAATTTTTACAAAAAATGTTTGTGTGCTCGTCCATATCCAGGGCTTCAATAGACTATGGTGCAGGGAGGGACGTAGGATTGTTTTCAGATGTGGGGGGGACAGCTTTGATCAATAACTAAGGAGGCCTTTAAAGAAAATGGTCTTAATACAAAAGTGGGGGTACAGTTCTGAAGTTTCAAAGTTGCGTACATCCCACCCATGAAACGTAGGTCACTGCTATGATCAGATATGTTTCAGAGTGCCGTGGCGCGTTGCCGTGGCGCGTTGCCGTGAACACACCCTTACCATCGTTGTTTCTGCCGGTACATGTTGAGACGCTTGACGGTGGCACGGTCCCTCATGTGGCTTCCAGCAGCACCCTTGGGCCGGTCTGGGGGAGAAGGGACAGACATCACACTCAGGATACACTGCTGGGTAGGGGCACTGCAGCTCTCTCTAAAGGTCATCTTTAGCACAGGCTGCATCACGGGCACTGTGCATTAGGGACTTAAAAACCCACAGGCAGAGTGCCTCCTAGTTCCATTGTATTACCGAGAAGGCAAACATCCCTACAGACAATAGCTCAAAAACATTGATACTCAAACCAAAACTATCTAGATGGATGAACAGCACTATCAGCTAAGTGGGAAACTACTTTTTTTTTTGTGGTGTGAACTAGCCCTTTAACCTGGGTATAGCTCAGATGGGACAGCTCGGTGGTATGAGCATTTAACAGCAGATCAAGAGGCCACAGGTTCAAAAAACAATTGTAAGTAGCTTTGGCTACTTGAACACATTATGATGAATACGGTGGTACCGGGTCTGGGGCGAGAGGCTGGACAGGAGAAGTCTTAGCTGGCCTGCTAGCGTCTCCCCCTCCGGCGGCCAAGCTCAGTGAGCTTGTTTGCCTTGTTATGATTTGTTTAGGATATGGGGGGATTGTGGGGGGCGACATAGTACAGCATTGTGCCAAGACTTTTCGTTATTAGCACAACCAGTTAGTTGTTTCGAGTTCGCTTAGCCCCAAGTTTGTTGTTGTTTTGGAACACACTCCAATATTTCCGCGCTGGGGAGGGCTGGGGCATTGACTAATAATACCGTTTAATCAATCTCACACTCCACGCCAAGCGACCAAGACCATTGTGTTACAACACTAAGTGTTACTGCATTACATTTTTAACCCTTAATTGCAGGCTAGACAATTCGATCTCAGATCCACGTCCGATTAGGAAATAAGATGTAGGCTATGCTTGTCTTTGACAGATTATCAAATTGGCAGTACAGTTGGAGTCAGTTAGTTATCACTTCAGCACAGCACCGTTAGATCGCATATCCGTTCATGCACTTTTTCAATTTGGACAATGAAGGGTTTAACATGAAATTCTGGACAGTAAAGTAGCAAGCTAGCTCTAGCTTGCTAACTCAGTCTGTAAACAGACTGGTTGAGCCAGACGTGGCGCATGTTGTGTATCTCACCAGGGTTGCTGCTGGCCGACGAGGGATTTATCGTGCTTCTCCCCTTGAACCCTGGCTTCACCATGGTGAGTTTTTAGCTGATAGACTCCAAGGCAAATAAAAAAGGCAGAAATAAGCGTTAAACTCTCAATATGTCAAGTCAAACGTCTTCTCGGCCCTCCATCCACGTGTTGCCAACCCTGCGAGACAACCGGAAGATCGTCACCAAGCAGCGACAAATTTAGATATTTATTATTATCTTTTTTTAATGGAGGTTTAAAAAGCATTTGCTATCGATATTTATGCAATCACTTAGTCTTCTATGTAGTAAACCTAATCGCTGTAGCCTACCTGTAACAAATTATGTTAAATCAATTATGGGAATTGTATTCCAAATAGGCCTACATCATTTATCATTCTTTATAAATATCTTACGTAACGCAATATAAGTTTCCCTTTTAAGGAAATACGATTTTCCAAAGGCTGGTCTAAAGCAATGCAATGTCCGTGCTCTTCATGTCGCTGGGATAACTTCTCTCCAGAACCAGCTGCACGTGGATGTATTAACCAGGAGAGGGTGCAACACAATTGTATATGGAAGGCCTATAACACTTTCGTGTGTATGTACTATATGCGTGTGTATGTAGAGAGGGTGGACTAGGGAGAGAGGGGGGGAGAGGGGGAAGGGGGAGACAGAGAGCGAGAGAGGAAAGGAGAGACAGACAGGGAGACAGGGAGACAGGGAGGGAGGGAGGGAGACAGACAAGGAGACAGGGAGGGAGGGAGACAGGGAGGGAGGGAGGGAGACAGGGAGGGAGGGAGGGAGACAGACAGGGAGACAGGGAGGGAGACAGGGAGGGAGACAGGGAGGGAGGGAGGGAGGGGTTCTTGGAAAAAAGGCTGATGACGCTTCTTGTGTGAGAGGCCTGATGGTATGATAATCATTCTTATCCTATATGACCTAAATCACTTAAACCTGTAGAGATCTTGTGGAATGCGTGGCTCATTGTATCAAAGGCACTGCATGTTGCCTATACGAAGCAGCTTGGCCAAACGTAATAATGATACCCAATATCCATTGAAATCGTGTTTAGAGGCATTGAAAATCAATTTACCATTGATGTAAAGATATATCACTCAAATACCAAAGAAATTCAGGCCTACTATTTTCTTAGTGGTGCTCCACTTACCACAGCAAATATGCCAGATCCCAGGCTGTTGTTATTCTCTAAGTTGATCACCAAAGGCCTGTGGACACACAGGTATATTAATACTGCAGTATTCAGTATTAGTATGGTTTACAAGTGTGGCAGGAAGCCAGGCTGTAGCACCAACCATATTTCTGGCAGTTAGCGCTGGTTTCAGGCACCCATCACCTCGCAGCAGCCATGTTTCTGGCAGTTAGCGCTGCTTTCAGGCACCCATCACCTCGCAGCAGCGGGGGAATGGTCCGGGAAAAGAACCCTGACTGCATCATCCATAAACTGTAAATAGATAGGCTAAATAGACCAAAATGTTCTTAGATCATAAGACTCCCAGAGCATGTCGTCCTCAGAACTGATAGATTTATGTTTCAAACGGGTTGGATCCTTGTTTGGGCGAAACGGAGAAAGTGAAGATATCATATTTGGGGGGGCGGCAGGGGGGGGGGGGGGGGGGGGGGGGGGCTGCGCTGTCTCTTTATCATCGCACACTGAGAGCAGAGCGAGACCAGGAGCCGATCTGAGAGCCAACGCGAGCAATGTCAAGCCTGCAGACGTCATCCTCACTTTCCTTTCCCCGAGCGACGTCGAGATTAAGAGCGGGAATGCAATTGAGTATAATTTGCGTTTATTACGAACATCATGCATCATGGCTCTAAATGTTCCCGTCATCATCATTTTGTTAACAGAGCAACAGTAATACTATTACAAATCTACCAGTCAACATGATGAATAAAACTATCAGAAAACACATAACTTTACCGGGAATTTGTGAGTGAAACGCAAAGTAACTGCAAAACCGTGATAAAGCTTTGTAGTAGGTCGAGATGTTTAATGGGTCACCCTCCAGCCACACTCACTCAACAGCCCCAGTGCACTAGCGGCGTTGTTGAGAGGGATGCGTTTAAGACGTGAGCTCACGTTGTCTAAAGCTGTCTGGAGGAGACCGTGAGGTCACGACGCTCTCAAGCAAACAGGGTAAGCTGAGGCAGACTGAATTAGATTACCGCAATAAATGACAGATTAAGACAGCAATCTTCTATTAAAATAAAGGATTCCGTGCATATTAGATTTATTATTGAACTATCAATAAAAGCTTGCAGACCTGGATCCTTGGAGCTCTTGTGTGCCAGATAAGTTGTAGAAGCAGACCCAGAACTTTCCTCCTTCTCCTCCCTGTCCCCCCTCTCCTCCTTCTCCCCCTTCGACCCCCTCTCCTACCTCTGCTCCTCCTCTTAGGTACCCTCACTGTGCAGTGTCGGAGAGAGGGACAAAAGAAAGGAGGAAGGGAGGAAGAGAGGAAAAGTGGAATTTGAGGTACGGAGGAAAGGGAGGAAAAGAGGAAATTAAAAGAAAGGAGGGATGGAGAACATGTTTATTTAATTTCGGTCTCCACAGAGGCCCAGAGACAGACAGAAAGATCCAGACATCATTCTCCCGAGGTATTTAGTCTGTCCGTCTCCTGGTAGTGTAGTTCCCTGCGTGTCAGTGTGCAGCCCTCGCTGCGTGACTGGCCTCCCATGAGGAGGAGGAAGCCAGGCCTCTTCCCAGCAGCCCCAGCAAGGTAGTCTGTGTTCAATAAGGTCTTCCATGAACCCCTATCTGATGGTTATCACTGCCGAGGCCTCGTAGACTGGTGGGCGGAGTTAAGGCGCTGCTGCCGAGGCCTCGTAGACTGGTGGGCGGAGTTAAGGCGCTGCTGCGGAGGCCTCGTAGACTGGTGGGCGGAGTTAAGGCGCTGCTGCCGAGGCCTCGTAGACTGGTGGGCGGAGTTAAGGCGCTGCTGCGGAGGCCGTCTGCTTTCAGACTGGACGAGAGCAGCAGGGATGGGCTGGCGCTGGTGGCATGGTGCACGGGCGGTCTGGGTGTGTGAAGGGGGGCAAGCAGGGGTCACAGGTCAAGCAGGGGTCACAGGTCAAGCAGGGGTCATAGGTCAAGCAGGGGTCACAGGTCAGGCAGGGTCTCTGGCGCTCCGTCCCAGTTCCATGCGGTTGTGTTTTCATTAGCAGAACAGGGACATGTAGAACAGGGGGATCTGAACCTGCAACCTGGAGGGGTCAGAGGGGGAGCGTGTGGAGGCATGACACACAGGGACCCCTGTTAGCGTTTGGATGGTCGATGTTAAAGATGCCATAGTTTATTAAATTAAATACAAAATTTAATGAAATTACGTTATCAAATTTGTTCCGCACTGCTGTCCAAAATAATAAAAAAGAAAAGTGGTTTCTCCAGTAGAAGTAAGTAAGTAAGTAAGACTTTATTTATATAGCACTTTTCATACAAGAATTGCAGCTCAAAGTGCGAAAAGCCGTTGATCGACTGCTGTGGGTAGGCACAAGAACAGCTCTACAGCTCTGAGGACTATCAATGTCAAACACTGTCTCTCTGTTGCTTGCATTACTTTCAAATGTGTTAAAAAGTTGAAAACTAGAATGTAAGGTTATCGTCTTACAATAATATGCTTCATGTTTGTCTCAACGTTAGCTCTAGCTCTCTAGTCTTGGAGAGGAGGGGAGGAGAGGAGAGAGGGGAGGAGAGGAGGGAGAGAGGGGAAGAGAGGGGAGGAGAGAGGAGAGAGGGAAGGAGAGGAGGAGAGAGGGGAGGAGAGGGGAGGAGAGAGGGAAGGAGAGGAGGAGAGAGGGGAGGAAAGGAGGAGAGAGGGGAAGAGAGGGGAGGAGGAGAGGGTAAGAGAGGAGGAGATAGAACCAGAGGAGAGGAGGAGAGAGGACAAGAGTAAGAAACCTTGGCCACAATATCTGGACTTGTCTTTCTATAACAATGCAAGTATGTCTGTCCTTTTAAGTGTCCATTATCAGAAAAGTACTATGAATAAATAACATATTTTTTTAAAGTTTATCCCATATGTTAGTGATTTTCTTAATATTTCAGAATGTCAATAAATTATTTTTGAAATGCAAAGGGGGGGGGGGGGGGGGCACCAGACCCCTCGGAACATTTGCCCCCCTAGTCTGGTCTCCCTGGCTACGGCCTGGCATTTCACCGTCACTTTTGTTGCTGCAGTGTTGTGGTGTGCAAACTTTTTATTTTGCAGCTTGTGCATAAAATGTGATGGGTTTTCTGGGTGACTGGTTTTCTGGGTGACTGGCTTTCTGGGCGACAGGTTTTCTACGCGACTGGTTTTCTAGGTGACAGGCTTTCTGGGCGACAGGTTTTCTGGGCGACTGGTTTTCTGGGCGACTGGTTTTCTGGGTGACTGGCTTTCTGGGCAACTGGTTTTATGAACGACTGGTTTTCTGGGCACTAGAGAAGTTTAGTAGGCCTCATCGCTGGAAGCTGTGACATCATTGTTATCAACCGCAACATAAAAAAAATTCATGGGCTTGATCGATCTCCCTTTAACCACAAATCACAAGTGGGCCTTTCCTATTTAGTGGAAACCCATGCATAGGCCTGTCTGTCCGTGCTGCGTAAATCAAACGGCTTCTCTCTCCTCCTAGCAGTGGAACACTAGCTGCTCTGGGCTGAAACATTCAAACTGTCGCCGCTGATGCAACAACGAGGAACATTTCCCTGCCTTGACAACCCTGGTGTTGACACCAAGAGTGTGAACATCCAGACCATCAAACTAGGTTCATAGCCAGAATGGGGGCTTTAAAAGTCATTTCCTACACCGAAAAGACATTTATTAGTTCGGTTGAAAACGATTTTTCCACTTTAGTTTTGTGTTAGATTTGATCAGATAGGTATCTCCAGTGGAACATGTGGGAGTGATTATGAGAGGAATAAGCCCAACAAATCTAAATGACTAAACTTTCAAGGGGTTTTTGATGGAACCGTATCAAGGAACACTAAATCAGACTGCTATGCACGACTTCACTAACAAAGAAAAACTCCGGGTGTCTGGGGGTTTCCGTGGATACGGGATGTAAACAGCTCCCCTGCTTTCATCAGGATGACAGTTAGCCCGTCTGCTTCTTCATTCAACAACATCCGTTTGTTCAACTTTTTTATTGAATTTCTTCGCAGCCCGGTATCTCAAATGATTAGCACGCCTGCCATCCCTGTGGTGATTAAGGTACCAATAAAATAATCACCTTTCTGATAAGAAAAAAGTGCAGCTCGAGTTTCTCGGAAACTAATCGCTAATCTGTAGCAAAGAGCAAAAAACATTCCCGAACGCGCAATCTTCCGCCAGAGCACTTGCTCAGTGTAGCTGGCAGCTGAGCCTCTGTTTATAGCCCGTCCAAAACAAACAGGCTCCCTCCACGCTCCCCTGACTCCAGGAAGAGCTGTCATGGAGTTCAGGCCTCTCTCAGCGCCCAGCACATCTCTGCATCTGGTCTGCAGCACCTCGTGATCTCAGCGGTGTGGGGTGTTCGTGCAAACGCGGCTCCGACTTGGACTCCACTCCGAGTGTCAGGAACTGGATCGTGGTCATGATATAAAACTGGAGAGAAAGCTAAAAATAACGGCGTGCACAGTGAGTCTGGAGAGGGCCTGGTGCCACATGCCTCCCTGCCAACATCCCTCACTTCAAAAGAAACAGAGTTCCTTCCTGAGGTGAGCAATACCGTCTCCCTCTCTCTCCCTCTCTCTCCCCCACTATCTCTCCCTCCCTCTCCCACCTCTCTCCTTCTCTCTCCTTCTCTATCTCCCCCTCTATCTCCTCTATCTACCCCTCTATCTCCCTCTCTATCTCCCTATATCTCCTCTGTCTCTCTATCCATCACTTTCCCCTCTATCTAACCTCTATCTATCCTTTTCTCTCTTTCTCTCTCTCTCTCTCTCTCTCTCTCTCTCTCTCTCTCTCTCTCTCTCTCTCTCTCCACCTCATATCCAGTTGTTATCTGCTGCCCTTTCCTCCTCGATAACGACAACAGAGGGTCTCTTTCTCCACCTGGTGCGTGTCACCCACCAGGACACCCATGGGCCTGAGCTCAGCCCCTCAGACGGCCGCGGCTATCTGCCGGCACGGCCATCAGGCCAGCCCAACTCTCCTGCCGGCGCGGCGGGGCGCCGATCAAAGCCAGCCTGCCAAGGCCTCTCTCAGGTCTGGTGCCAGGAGTCCAGGGCTCCGAGAGGAATGATAGCGTCTGGGCTCCACGTTCTCATCCTGATCTTCGTGAGAACGCAGAGTTTGGACTCCCAGGTGTCCTCCACGCCAGATCATGTCCGACATCGTAGTATTGTATTCGTCTGGCGGGCGCTTTTATCCGTAGGGGCGGACAGGGAGGGATTTGAGGCTGCAACAGTCAAATGCTTTACCACTGAGCTATACCTATCTATCAGAAACAGTTAGGGCAATTGAAACTCTTTCTTTCCCCCCTTCTCAATATGTTCTTGTAAGAAAAATAATATGTAGGAGTCAAATCACAGTCCCACCCAGGCTGACTGTGTGGTTGAACATTCTGAGAGCGGAATCAGACTGGAAGTGAGCTGGGGGTTTGTTCTGGAAGACCCTCTACCCAGCCCTGGCCCCTCTACCCAGCCCTGGTCCCTCTACCCCACAACCCTCCTTTACAGGCTTCTACAGTTCACCTTACCTGCATCTCACGCAGTTACAGTTTTTCACGATTGCTAAAACACTAAATCCCATTCTCTGAATCAAATGTTCAGTGACCTAAACCAATTTGTCAAATCAGACACTCTTTTGGCAAAACTCTAAACACATTCTCATTCACTAAACACATTTTGCACTGTGATGCACTTGTGCTGCAAAATGGTAAACACAGGCGGCAAACAGTAAACACAACTACAACACAGTTGTCATTTGTAAAACACAATGACTCAAAATTGTTCACACTTGTTTCTAATGCTGGTTTGGAACAATGTTAGCTTTCACCGTGGTGTCCAAATACAAGAATAGTTCAACATCAACTACCATTTTTTACTGTAAATGTTTGCCTTCCACCATACAGCCCTTTTCTCAATCCAATTGAAGAGTTTTTCTCTGTGTGGCGGTGGAAAGACTATGACCAAAACCCATATACCAGGGTACATTTCCTACAGGCAATTGAATTGGCCTGTGGTGACATAGGTGTTGAGTGTTTTCAAGGCTGTATCCAGCACACCAGAGGGTTTTTTGTCTTTGTTGACCGTACTACAGTAAGTTAGGATGGTTACTGTAATATTTTCAAATCAAATCAAATGGACAGTATTTGTATAGCCCTTACAAGCAACGTCATAGAGGGCTTCACATATGTCCATAGAATGCCCCTCAGCCAACCTCAAGCTTCAAGGAAGACAAGGAAAAACGCACTTGAGGAGGAAAAAAATAAGAAACCTTGGGATGAGCAATTCAGTGAGGGATCCCCTCCTCCAGAGACGGTTGGTGAAAGAGAGGTGCAGAACACAGGCTAAACATAGTCATACATCAGGAAAGTGTTAATGGGTGTTGAAACACCAAAATACAGTGTTTCAAAATCCAAAATACATTTACTTTATTGTTACAGTAAATGAATTTACTGTGTAAACATAGTATTAAGCAATAAGCCCCGCGAGTCCGTGGTTTACGCTGATTTTAGAACAGGTAAGGGGGTTTTCGGCACTCCGCTTCGCGTCGTGCCTAACAACTCCCCTCACCTGTTCTAAAATCAGGGTAAACCACGGACTCGCGGGGCTTATTGCTTTTCTAAAACTGTTACTACAAATATTTGATATGGTTTCATCAATAAAAACAATTAGAAACTAAATAGTTTAATAATAAACCGTCATTCTTCCGCTACTACAAAGTATAGTTCCTACATAAATTGTTGCCACGCAACAGCCAGATGGACATCTTTGCCGTCTTTTTCAATTTGAAATATTCGATGCGCAGTAATATGGAATGTTAAAGAATGTTATGAGGACAACCTGTGAGGTTATGCTGGATTTTACAACGGCATGGAATGCGATATAGCCAATCACAATCAAGGATGGGAACAACCAGTTTTAGAAAACAAATTATTCTTTACGTGTAACTACATGGCCTGGATACTGTGTTCTCATTTTTTGTGTGTTATGTCTAATGCTTGCTCCATAGTGTTTATATATTGATGGGTTGTGTTTATGATCTGAAAGCATAGTTTGATTTTGAGCAAATCAAATCAAATGTATTTGTATAGCCCTTTTTACAAGCAAGCATGTCACAGAGGGTTTCACATACGCCCATAGAACTATGAACTATGATACTATGAACTATGCCCATGAGCATAGGTTACATGGTTTAGGAGCGAGTGTTTGATTTTGCCAAAAGACTCAGAGGTTTTGGAAACGGAGTTTGAATATGTGGTTTTGTGTTTACAGTTTTGAGAAAATGGTTGACTGTTTCAAGAAATGTGTTTTAGCAATCGTGAAAAACTGTAATTCATGTAGATGGTGTAGTTGGTAGTTACAGTGGTAGGTCACTTGACTGCAGACAATGAAGTTAAGTCAAGTACATTTTATTGATCCCACTGGTGGAAATGTGTTTGTATACAGTTATTAAAACACATTCAATCCATCATAAATACTACATGAACAGCATATCTGACACCACACAGAGACAACAACACAATACAGTACAAGGATCACTTCATGTTGAAACCCAGAAATAAGTTCCGTTAATGAATACTTAGTGCCATTCATTTATGCAAATGTAGCCTCCCAATAGCAAAACAAACAAAAGAGTACTCCAGTCTTTGTGTTCTGTGGCTGGACACTCTATACCTTCTACCTGAGGGCAAGAGCTCAAACTCCTACAGTACTACTGATGATCAGTACAAGCCAATATGGCCTGGGTCTTCCTTACGACCGAGTCATCATTTCGGTGCAAACCTTAAAAGAGTTCCTTTTTCTCAGGAAATAGAGACATTGCTGTACCTTCTGCTTTGTACCTAGAGATGGCATCTGTGTTGGTCTGAAAGCACAGCCTGTTATCAGTACCCAAATATTATAATTCTCAACCAAATCAATCTCAGTTCCCTCAATAGTTGTGAACCAGGGAATGGGTACCGACCTCCTGAAGTCAATAATCATATCCTTGGTCTTTGACAAATTCAGTTCAAGGTGAAACTACTTAGACCATGACACAAAGTCATTGACAACCAGCCCATGATCCAGATCTCCTCCCTTCAGTAAGCTGACTTTGACCGTGTCACCTGCAAACTTTATAATGTGTCTATTCTCAAACTTACTCTGGCAACTATTTGTGTAGAGAATGGGAAGAAGAGGAGAGAGTACACAACCTTGGGGTGAGCCAGTGGATGAATGGAGCTTGTGTGAGAGGACGCCATTAACTCTCACACACTGTGATCTTTCTGTCATCAAGTCTAAGATCCATCTAATAATATGAATATTGAGATTGAAGTCAGAGCAAAGTTTCTCTACTAGCAAGTGTGGTTGAATAGTGTTAAAAGCAGAAGAAAAATCAATGAACAGAAGTCTGGCATGAGTTAGTGGGCTCTCAAGGTGATGATACAAGCTGTTCAGCAGCATCAGAGAAGCATCCTCAACATTCATACCAGCTCTATAAGCAAACTGCAGAGGATCCAGAGAACCCTGGATCTGCTGCCTAACAGCCCGTCCCACCACCTTCTCTAAAACCTTCATAAGTAAAGATGTAAGTCAGAGGTCGCCAACCTGTCGATCGCGATCGACGTGTCGATCTCGGAGACTTTCCCTGTCGATCTCCAAAATAATTTCAGAAATACTGATCTCCGACTAATTCATGAACGCGGAGGATTCTTAAACTGAACGCGCGTTCTCTTGTACCTGGATTTGCATATTGGCCTGTGCGTGTTGCAAAGCAATTCACCGACAGAATAAATGGGCGTTTTTTCCCGAAGACGACCTTTGAGAGACCTGCTATCCCAGGATACCTGTGGGCGTGGTTGCCGTTGGTTTGTTTATTTACCCGGCCGTGTTGTCCACATAGTGTTAGCAAGCATGGCAGAGGCACCACGAAAGAGGGCGAAAAACTACAGTTTCCATCATGAATGGGAGGAGGAATTCATCTTTACCTTGGTAAAAGACAAGAGTGTGTGTATGTTGTGCCACCAGCCACAGGCACTGTCTAAGCGAGGGAATTTGGAGCGGCACCACAACACTAACCATCCGAAATTCAAAGACTGCTATCCACCAAAGAGCGCAATCCGCGCCAAAAAAGTTCAGGAGCTGAAAGTGGAGTTGAAGGCTCAACAGTCGCTTTTCTCACAACCTACGTCTCAAAGTAAGGCTGCAACTGAGGCGTCATTTCGTATTAGCCACATTTTGGCTAAACACAAGAGACCTTTTACAGATGGGGATTTGTTTAAGGAACTATTGACCGTCACCGCAGAGACTGTTTGCAGCACCTTCAAAAAAAAAGAGGACATAAAAGCTGCATTCCGTGCTGTGCCTCTTGGTCCTACAACAGTGACACGAAGGATCGAGTTACTGTCGGATAACGTTGGTCAACAGGTGTTGGAGGACTTGTCACTCTGTGAATATTTTTCACTGCAGTTTGATGAATCGCTGGATGTAATGGACACGGCTCAGCTTGTTGTATTTGTCAGAATGGCTTTCCAGGACTTTACAACAAAGGAGGACTTCCTCACTCTTCTCCAATTAAAAGAGAGAACGAGAGGTGAGGATATTTACAACGTTTTTAAAAGCTATGTCCCTGAAAAGAACATCCCCATTCAGAAACTGGTGGCAATCACTACCGATGGGGCACCGGCAATGTGCGGTGTGCACGCTGGTTTTATAGCACTGTGCCGTAATGATCCGGATTTCCCCGACTTCATGAAGTATCACTGTGTGATTCATCAGCAAGCCTTGGCTGGGAAAGTTGTGGACTTTTCTCATGTCATGTCACTGGTGGTCAAAGTGGTAAACTCGATTCGAGCAAAAGCGCTTCAGCATCGCTTATTCAAGGCGTTATTGGATGAGCTCGATTCGGCGTATGGAGACCTGCTTCTGCATGCTGATGTCAGGTGGTTGAGTCGCGGAAAAGTGCTGCAGCGATTTGTTGACTTGCTGCCTGAGATTAAGACGTTTCTGTCGAAAAGGAACGAGGAGCACGAGGAACTTTCAACGGATGCGTGGCTACTGGACCTGGGGTTTCTGACGGACCTAACCGGAAAACTGAACTCGCTCAACCACGAACTCCAGGGAAAAGACCGGCACCTCCTCCACATGATCAGCGCAGTGAATGCGTTCAAGGCCAAACTCTGTGTCTGGACCACGAATCTGAGGAAAGGGACGCTGACACACTTTACAAACCTGGAAAAAATGTCACAGTCCATCAAAGACTCTTCTGACTTTCACCCTGAGCAGTACTGTGTGCACCTGGACAAACTGGCAGCGGAGTTCAGTCGACTTTTTGGTGAGTTAGAAATCATGAAGGATATTGCTGCATTTCTTTCAAACCCATTCCTGCCTATTAATACAGAGGAGGTTGCAGACCAATTCGAGAAAGCATTTGCTTTGCCAAGTGGAGTGGACATGGAGATGCTTGATTTGCAAAATGACATTGAGCTGAAAGCCAGGTCAAGGGACAGTGACTTTTGGGGACTTGTCAGCCGAGAGAAGTTTCCTCTCCTCAGTGCATGTGCACTAAAAGTGAGTGCCTACTTTGGATCGACCTACCTCTGTGAAATGGCATTTTCACAGATGAAAATCACCAAATCCAAGTACAGGAGCCGGCTTACTGACAGACACCTCACAGACTGCCTCAGACTGGCTGTCTCTGCTTATGAGCCAAACTACAAGGCACTCACAGACAGTGTTCAGTCACAGCCATCACACTGACTTGTCACATGAGAAATTTGTCAGTGTTGTGTTGTAACTTCAGTTTATAAATAAAACCGTTCATATCCAGCCTGCTCATTGCAAAAGTGTTTTTTCTTGTTCATATTGTTCACAAAGTGTTTGATTTCATTCAATTACAATAAGGCCAAATATAAAGTTAAGTTGTAAGTTCAGTCTGGAGTCTGTTCTGTCTCTCAACGCCTCAATAGGTAGATCTTCGGGTCACCAAGGCAAAGGTCGGTGATCTTTGGCCTAAAAAGGTTGGTGACCACTGATGTAAGTGCTACCGGTCTAAAATCATTTAAGGACTTTGATTATGTACACTTAGCAACAGGGACAATAATTGAATGTTTCCATATTTCCAGACTCTTTTGTAACTCCAGGGATTTCATAAAAATAACCTGACATTTCAGAGCTGATCAGCACAAGTCTTTAGTACTTTGCCACAGATCTTATCAGGGCCTGGACTCTTCCTCCCGTTGGTGTGCCTAAACAGTTTTGCAACAAAGTCAACATCAATGGTCAATGTTTGACTGGACTTAGTCTTGAACTTCATCTCGTCTATCTGTTTATTAAAATCTTGTTTATCAAACCTTAAATAAAAGGATGGAGGGTAGAGGGATGGAGGGGTGGAGGGATGGAGGGATGGAGGGATGGAGGGTTGGAGGGTGGAGGGGTAGATGGTGGGTAGGATGGAAAAAATCAGAAAATTGCAAAGGGACATAACAAGAGAGAGTAAAAGGTTGGAAACGTTTAGTTAGTGAATTCCTACGTGTGGGCCAGTAGTGTATCTTGGCGGGCGCCACAGTCCTCATCCTCTCCCTGACAAACACACCCCAGCACAGGCTCAGGAAAGGAGACAGGACACCCTCAGTATTGAATCACATGGTGGCCTGTGCAAATGGCCAAGTTCATCTTGTTACATAGAAGTCCACTGTTGAAAACAGAACAGAGGGAAAGAGAGAGAGAGAGAGACCAAAATCATTCCCTGAGGTCTGAAACTATGTCGACACACAGGCTAATATTGCATGCAGACAGGCAGTATATTCTACACATGCTGTAAGAGAGAGTCTGGAAGTGACCGTGACAAATCCACTGTGTGTGTCACACAGAGGCCATGTCCAACCACCGAAACAAGATACTGTTTGCAACGTTGTAATGGTTAGCTGATGTGGACTTTTGTAACCTTGTTGCGTTCGTTTTAGTCCTATTCAACCTGAACCCATGATGACCCAAGTTCAAACTCAAGCCATCAATTACATTTAGACTTGGAGTGATGCTAATGACAACAGACATTACAATCACATCCTGTTTAGTGTCTGCTCTGTGTCATTATGCAGTTTGGACAGAAAATGACTTTGACTGATCAAAGGGACATGTGAAATGTAAACCATTGTGCCACAAACACTGCACAGCCACCTACTCAGATGACAAGGGCTCAGCCTGCTAACACGGTAACACAACTCCAATTCCCATAATGCTTAGCATGGTTCTAACTTCCTGGATTTGCTTGCCTCGGTTTCCATACAGGAGGACTGTGGGAACCTTCTCCTTGTGTCTGTAAGTTGCCATCACCTCTGGAACGAAACATGTGTCCTTCCTTTGAAAGCAGGATCGGTACATTTTTCAAACCTAGCAATTTTAGCTTGAAAGGATTCAGACAAAAACATCCCCTACTCTCCCTTCAAAGCCCTGCCCCCAATACTGACTGCTGCCGGGAGGGAGGTAGACAGACAGACAGACAAGTTGCCCGTCCAATCAATGCATTCGGTCCAAATGCCGTCGAGTCATAAAGGTTGGACTGAACTGAATGTTTGGTCATGTATATCACAGTCCTGCGATGCTCAAAGATATCGGATTGTTTCAATATTACGGTCTGTCAAAACGTAAGATTTTGATTTTTAGATGTTTTTATGTCAGCAGATATCTGACGCAAACGTATCTGAACAACATTCCCAACCCTGCCTCTAACCAGCTTGTCTACGTATGATCCAGTCCTGCAACCAGACACCATCCCAACGGTGTGTCTGTCCACAACAACAGTCTCCAGGGCGTGGATGCTGCCTTTAAAGGAGAGAGACAACCTCTGCTCCAGACAAAGGTGTCTTTTATCTAACCTGCGACGACCTGCTTCAGAGGCTGCTGGGTTTTAACAGTGTCCCCCTGCATGTCTCCCAGACATGTTTACCCAAGAGCTGTCATGGTTCGGGGACGCTGCAGCACACTGCAGAGCTGTGCTCTGTTTAACGACCCCGGGCAAAGGTGCTCATAAAAATGTGAGAATCATCTCCTGGCCCTGCCCTTCTGTGAGGGGGTTTCCTTTCTACCTCTCTCTTTCACTCTCTCTCCCCCCCCCCCCCTCTCTCTCTTTTTCTCTCTCCCTTTCCCTCCCTCTCCCTCTCCCCCCCCCCTCTCTCTCTCTCTCTCTCTCTCTCACTCTCCCCCCCTCTCTATCTCACTCTCTCTCCCCACTTTCTCTCTCGCTCCCTCCCTCCCCCCTCTCCCCCCCCCCCTCTCTCTCTTTCTCTCTGTCTCTGTCTCTCTCTCTGTCTCTTTCACTCTCTCCCCCCCCTTTCTCTCCCTCTCCCCCCCCTCTGTCTCTCTCTCTCACTCTCTCCCCCCACTGTCTCCCTCCCTCCCCCCACTGTCTCCCTCCCCCCTCTCTCTCCCTCCCCCCTCTCTCTCCCTCTCTCCCCCCCTCTCTCTCTCTCTCTCTCTCTCTCTCTCTCTCTCTCTCTCTCTCTCTCTCTCTCTCTCTCTCTCTCTCTCTCTCCCCCCTCTCTCTCCCTCCCCCCACCCTCTCTCTCTCCCCCCCCACCCTCTCTCTCTCCCCCCTTACTCTCTCTCCCCCCCCCTCTCTCTATCTCTCTCTCTCTCTCTCTCTCTCTCTCTCTCTCTCCAGCCCCCCTCTAGTACCTCCCAGCACCCAGCTGATCAAACAACAAGATTTATTGTAGAGGTTGTTATTTTTCTCCCCCTGCCTCCCCCGTACCCCCTGACCCCCTCTCCCCCTGTCCCCCTTTTCAGAAAAGCCTTCGGTACACTTTGACCTCATCCATGTCCATCTTCTGCCTCCTTCTCTGGCTGGACAGGGTATTGTGGAACAAGCACGGCTTTTCTTTGTGGAGGAAAGCTGGGTACAGTAGCAGCAGACGAACAGCTCTTTTCCTTTATGACTCGTTTGTTCACGAGACACAGGTCCGTTTAGCTCATAATCTAGTCCACACTGAAGCCAGCCAGCCAGCCAAGCTCGCACAGGCCTGCCCTCTGCAGGGCGCTGCCTGTCCCGGTCAGTGCTGTCCCGGTCAGTGCTGTCACAGTCAGTGCTGTCACAGTCAGTGCTGTCAGGTCAGTGCTGTTAGGTCAGTGCTGTCACAGTCAGTGCTGTCAGGTCAGTGCTGTCACAGTCAGTGCTGTCACAGTCAGTGCTGTCAGGTCAGTGCTGTTAGGTCAGTGCTGTCACAGTCAGTGCTGTCAGGTCAGTGCTGTCAGGTCAGTGCTGTCAGGTCAGTGCTGTCACAGTCAGTGCTGTCACAGTCAGTGCCGTCAAGTCAGTGCTGTCAGGTCAGTGCTGTTAGGTCAGTGCTGTCAGGTCAGTGCTGTCAGGTCAGTGAAGTTAGGTCAGTGCTGTCACAGTCAGTGCTGTCACAGTCAGTGCTGTCAAGTCAGTGCTCTCACAGTCAGTGCTGTCAGGTCAGTGCTGTTAGGTCAGTGCTGTCACAGTCAGTGCTGTCAGGTCAGTGCTGTCAAGTCAGTGCTGTCACAGAGGGACAGCTTCTGGTCCCTAGGAGGGGCTCAGGCAGATGGGGACAGAGAGTACCGTGGAGGCAGACGGGGACAGTGGAGGCAGATGGGGACAGAGAGTACAGTGGAGGCAGACCAGGACAGAGAGGACAGTAGAGGCAGATGGGGACAGAGAGGACAGTAGAGGCAGACGGGGGCAGTGGAGGCAGACGAGGACAGAGAGGACAGTAGAGGCAGACGGGGACAGAGGGGGCAGTGGAGGCAGACGAGGACAGAGAGGACAGTAGAGGCAGACGGGGACAGAGGGGACAGTGGAGGCAGATGGGGACAGAGGGGGCAGTGGAGGCAGACGGGGACAGAGAGGACAGTAGAGGCAGACGGGGACAGAAGGGGCAGTGGAGGCAGACGAGGACGGAGAGGACAGTAGAGGCAGACGGGGACAGAGGGGACAGTGGAGGCAGATGGGGACAGAGGGGGCAGTGGAGGCAGACGGGGACAGAGGGGGCAGTGGAGGCAGACGGGGACAGAGAGGACAGTAGAGGCAGACGGGGACAGAAGGGGCAGTGGAGGCAGACGAGGACAGAGAGGACAGTAGAGGCAGACGGGGGCGGAGAGGACAGTGGAGGCAGACAGGGACAGGAACAGGAACAGAAAGACTATGGCCGGCGACTGACTTACAGTAAACTATGTTAACTTTATACCTTCCACACAGTAGACCCTGGGTAGAGAGACTATCTTGGGTAGAGACCTCCATCCTGGGTGGAGAGGCAATCCTGACTAGAGAGACCAACCCTGGTAGAGAGACCATCCTTGGGTGGAGAGACCACCATCCTGGGTAGAGAGACCATCCCTGGTAGAGATACCATCCCTGATAGAGAGACCACTATTCTGTGTAGAGAGACCATCCCTGGTAGAGAGACCATCTTGGGTAGAGAGACCATCCCTGGTAGAGAGACCATCTTGGGTAGAGAGACCATCCTGGGTAGAGAGACCACAATCCCTGGTAGAGACCATCATCCTGGGTAGAGAGACCTCCATTCTGTGTAGAGAGACCATCCTGGGTAGAGAGACCATCCTGGGTAGAGAGACCTCCACCCTGTGTAGAGAGACCATCCTGGGTAGAGAGACCATCCTGGGTAGAGAGACCAGGGCCCCCCTACTCACAACAGTCTTTCTGCATGCTTGCTCTGAGCTCCAAGTGTGTCCGCAAATATGCAGAAACAATTCTTCATGCAGCCTGGGAGAGGTTTAGCCAGGCAGCCTGACGTCAGGCCCAGAGATGAGAGGATGACCAGACGTCAGGGAGAAAGAAAACATTTGCACCATGACGCTGCATTTATTACACGCATGTCCACGCAGCATCATGCTCTCCACATTAAAAGGTGGACGGAAGGAATGTAAAGACAACAGACTGCTTGTTTAAGTATCCGAGGTACGCCTCAAAGGTTAAACATTACATAGAGTTGGATCTCAAAGCTTAGCAAACTAATTAGAGTCTGGGTTCCAGGGTTTGGGAATGACATGTTCAGACTCATTCAGCCCCTCATCCTTCCCCGCGGCGCGGCATGGACCCAGACTGAGTTCTGAGAGATTGGCTTCTGCCGGGGTGGCTGGGAAGCGGACCCAGCCTGCCCCGTCTCCCGGACGAGCTAAAGCCAGAGTCGAGAATGTTCCAGGTTCCCAGAGAGCGACTGCGGCGAAGATTAGGAGCCAGACCACCGGGCCTTTGTGTCGGGGGAGAGAAGACCCCACTCGGGACCTCTCCCCTCCCTCCCTTTGTTCTCTGCTCTCTGGGCTTCCTGACGAGTTAAGTGATTCCAGGGTCTGAAGCCACATCGAGGCAGACTCCTGCCACGTCTGGGTTTGGCGAGGGGGGCAGACTGTCGTGGTCTCACACAGGCCTGCTGAGGAGGGAGACCATTTCCTTGTTGATAAATACGGAATCAGCGAAACAATCTGTGTTGTGTTTGCGTGCCACACGTGTGTGTGTGTGTGTGTGTGAACTCCCTGCCCTCTGTCCCTCCAGGTTCGTCTCTGGCACAGACAGAGCTACGCACGGCTCTCAGCCATTGGCTGTGGCGGGGAAGACGTGGCGGTATTGGCCAACCACAACAGGGCCTCAGCGGTGGTCCCGATCAGAGGACCTGTAAATTAAGAGGTAGCCTCCCCCCCCGCCCCCGCGGCCCCCCTGCCCCCCCCGCCCCCCGGGCCGGGTGATGAATGACCCAGGCAGCCCTGAGGTGTTGTCTAACTGGGCACGTTCACTCAGAGAGTTTGGCATTGCCAGGGCTGCTGCAAGGACCATAAATACAGCAGGACGCGATGTGGCTGAGGTCGTTCTGCCTCTCCTCCTGTCTTTATGTCTGTCTGTGTGTGTGTGTGTGTGTGTGTCTGTCTGTCTCTGTGTGTGTGTGTGTGTGTCTGTGTGTGTGTGTGCTCGCATGCGTTTCTGTGTGTGTGCTCGGTGCTGACTGAGGTGTGTGTGTGTGTGTGGTGTGTGTATGTGTGTGGTGTGTGTGAATGTGTATGTGTGTTGTGTGTATGCGTGTGGTGTGTGTGTGGTGTGTGTGTGTGTGTGCGTGTGAGGAGGTGTTGGGCTGAGGCCCTCTCCACCAGTGGCTTGGTCGCCCATTCAGGGTCTTCGCGCCCCATCTGCTCCCAGAAACATTCCATCCTCAAGCACCATGAAGTCTGGATCGCTCTCTCCAGTCTCAGACTTGGAAACTAGTTTGACACGTTTTAAAGATGCAGCTTTCCTCTAATGTGTGTGTGTGTGTGTGTGTGTGTGCGTGGTGTGTGTGAGTGTGTGCATGGTGTGTATGAGTGTGTGCGTGGTGTGTGTGTGTGTGTTTGTATGATTTAGACAGCAGGAAATCTGCTTTACAGCATCAGACCCAATATACACACCCACATCCTCCAGCTGAGTCATGGCTGGGTGAGAGAAGAGACTCTTTTGGCTCAAGGTGTGTGTGTGCGTACATGGTGTGTATGTGTGTGCATGGTGTGTGTGTGTGTGTGCGTGCATGGTGTGTATGTGCATGGTGTGTATGTGTGTGTGTTAAGGTGAGGTGAGCAGCAATATACCTTTCAATCAGTATTTAGAACTCCTGGGTGGCTCCCTGCGATGAGCCAGTGTTCCTCTCATGTGCCTTGAACAGGCTAAATCATGTGGGGCTGGAGGGTGATGGATGTGGGGCTGGAGGGTGATGGATGTGGGGCTGGAGGGTGATGGATGTGGGGCTGGAGGGTGATGGATGTGGGGCTGGAGGGTGATGGATGTGGGGCTGGAGGGTGATGGATATGGGGCTGGAGGGTGATGGATGTGGGGCTGGAGGGTGATGGATGTGGGGCTGGAGGGTGATGGATGTGGGGCTGGAGGGTGATGGATGTGGGGCTGGAGGGTGATGGATATGGGGCTGGAGGGTGATGGATGTGGGGCTGGAGGGTGATGGATGTGGGGCTGGAGGGTGATGGATGTGGGGCTGGAGGGTGATGAATGTGGGGCTGGATGTGGGGGCTGCAGGGTGATGGATGTGGGGCTGGAAGGTGATGGATGTGGGGCTGAAGGGTGATGGATGTGGGGCTGGATGTGGGGGCTGCAGGGTGATGGATGTGGGCTGGAGGGTGATGGATGTGGGCTGGAGGGTGATGGATGTGGGCTGGAGGGTGATGGATGTGGGGCTGGAGGGTGATGGATGTGGGGCTGGATGTGGGGGCTGGAGGGTGATGGATGTGGGGCTGGAGGTTGATGGATGTGGGGCTGGAGGGTGATGGATGTGGGGCTGGAGGGTGATGGATATGGGGCTGGAGGGTGATGGATGTGGGGCTGGAGGGTGATGGATGTGGGGCTGGAGGGTGATGGATGTGGGGCTGGAGGGTGATGAATGTGGGGCTGGATGTGGGGGCTGCAGGGTGATGGATGTGGGGCTGGAGGGTGATGGATGTGGGGCTGAAGGGTGATGGATGTGGGGCTGGATGTGGGGGCTGCAGGGTGATGGATGTGGGCTGGAGGGTGATGGATGTGGGCTGGAGGGTGATGGATGTGGGCTGGAGGGTGATGGATGTGGGGCTGGAGGGTGATGGATGTGGGGCTGGATGTGGGGGCTGGAGGGTGATGGATGTGGGGCTGGAGGTTGATGGATGTGGGGCTGGAGGGTGATGGATGTGTGCTGGAGGGTGATGGAAGTTGGGCTGGAGGGTGATGGATGTGGGCTGGAGGGTGATGGATGTGGGCTGGAGGGTGATGGATGTGGGGATGGAGGGTGATGGATGTGGGGTTAGAAGATGCCTCAGTACCAACATTCAACAAGATCTCTAATGCACATTTATTACAAAAAGAAAAAGAAAAGTTGTGTTTTAAAGGAGATACTGCCAGCGGGCATGTGGACACAGCAGCAAAACCACCAAACCTACATCTTATATCATATTTAACTTGTAGATATCGCATCTAAGCCACAAGCAGTTTAATGTGTTTGAATACCTCTTGTTGTTCATGGCGCCCTGGCTTCTAACAAAGACTGTGACACGTCTCCAGATCGCCCCGGGCTCCACGCTCCCTCCCTGTTCTGCTTTGTCACGCAGGGAACACCACAGAGGGAAACGTCCAGAGGCAAAGCAGCGTGGATCGTGATAACTCGGATGTCTGTTGGTGTGTGGTGCTAACCCAGTGGTAGATACTGAGGGGTGTGATGGCTGAGTCCCGCTGTTATGCATTAGCATGCTCCCTTCATGGTGATTGGGATGTCTGGATTTGTTCAGACAGGGATTGGCCTAATGGTCTGTGGTCCCTTCCAAACCGAGTTGTATTTATTTATTTGAGTTTTGTGCCTTTAACAACAAATGGTCTACCCAGAGCAAAAACACAGGTCATTTTAAATTCTTCTAGTTGTCATTTTCTTCTTCTTTGGTTTACAGGGCAAAACTATGCTGAGTGCTCCGGCCTGCAGTACAGCAGTCAGAATGAGGACATGGCTGTACAGATCACTTCACAGGTCATGCACATCTGGGTGTATGTGTGTGTGTGTGTAAGTGTCTGTGTGTGTGCATGTTTGCGGGTGTGTGTGTGTGAGAGCAGATTTACAGCAGGCAGAAAGAGAGTGAGTGAGTGAGTGAGTGAGAGGCATAAAGAGAGACACCCAGAGAAGGAGAGAAAAAGAGAGAAAGGTAGACAGAGAGAGTGCTTTTGTTCACCCTCACCTCCTGGTTCAATCCCATCTGGAATGGATCAGGTGGGAGGACTGAAGATTCTGAAACATTAAGAAGCACTTTAAACACGGCAAAATATTTAAATAGCGCGGGCAGATAGAACCTGTGAACTGCCACTGCTTGCACAGCGGGAATGCAGCATGGGAGAGTGTCTGGAACATTCCTCCTACTCTCACACTGTCTCTCTCTCTCTCCCTCTACCTCTCTACCTCTCTCTACCTCTCCCTCTACCTCTCTACCTCTCTCTACCTCTCTCTACCTCTCTCTCTCTCCCTCTACCTCTCTACCTCTCTCTACCTCTCCCTCTACCTCTCTACCTCTCTCTACCTCTACCTCTCTAACTCTCTCTACCTCTACCTCTCTACCTCTCTCTACCTCTACCTCTCTACCTCTCTCTACCTCTCCCTCTACCTCTCTACCTCTTTACCTCTCTCTACCTCTACCTCACTACCTCTCTCTCCCTCTACCTCTCTATCTCTCTCTACCTCTCCCTCTCTACCTCTCTCTACCTCTACCTCTCTACCTCTCTCTACCTCTCCCTCTACCTCTCTACCTCTCTCTCCCTCTACCTCTCTACCTCTCTCTACCTCTCTCTGCCTCTACCTCTCTACCTCTCTCTACCTCTCCCTCTACCTCTTTACCTCTTTACCTCTCTCCCTCTCCCTCTCTCCCTCTCTCTCCCTCTACTTCTCTCCTTCTCTCTCCCTCTACCTCTCTACCTCTCTCTCCCTCTCTCTCCCTCTACTTCTCTCCCTCTCTCTCCCTCTACCTCTCTACCTCTCTCTCTCTCCCTCTCTCTCCCTCTACTTCTCTCCCTCTCACTCCCTCTACCTCTCTACCTTTCCGTCCCTTTCTCTCCTTCCACCTCTCTCTCTCTCTCTCTCTCTCTCTCTCTGTCTCTACATGTCCCTTCCCTTCCACTTCCACTTTCTCACTCCAGCTTTATCTACCTCTTTCTTTTCTCTCTGTCTCCTCCTCCCCCCCTCCCTCTCCTCTTCCTCCTCCCCCCCCCCTCCTCCTCCTCCTCCTCCTCCTCCTCCTCCCCCCCCCCCTCCTACTCCCCCTCCCCCCCTCCCCCCCTCTTCCTTCTCCTCCTCCTCCTCCCCCTACTCCCCCCGACCCTCCTCCTCCCCCTCTCCCCCCTCCTCTCCTGGGTGATGTGGTTTAGATGTGTTACTGGATGGGCTGGCTGGCTGGGTGTCTTAAAAGCATTTTCTTGAAGGCTCACCCTTCTCTGAAGACTTCTGCCCCAGGAAACCCTATCAGACCGAGGAACACATGTTTCAGTAAGAACGACCACCCAATTTGAGGCTGATAACATGGATTCAGAAAAGGGTTATTCTAGATGTGTTTATGATGCTCTGGGTTGGTATCATGTCTCTACTGTATCATTTCTCATAATGAGCTATCTGCCATGTGATAGTGCTATGACTTCCCATCATGACGTTCATGAAAAATGAAGGTTGAACATGTGTCTGTTCAGATCCTGGTGCAGGATAGTATCACCTTGATGAAGTCTGAGTTCAGGAGAACTGGACCCTGGAAGAAACAAGTCAAACAGAGAACACTGTCTGTCTCACACTCCACCAGGCTTTAACACTTGGAACACTCTGTACACACACCTGAACACACACCTGAACACACACACTACAGGGAGGTGGTGGTGTGCAGGAGGGGAGGCCTGTCTCCCTGTCTCTCAAACACTCAGACACACACACACACACACACAAACACTTAGGCCTATCCATTTACTTGGTTCCAGACAAGGAATTTAGAGTTCCTCTGGGATTCCTATAATGGCCATCTATACCTAGCAATAATGCATACTAAATCACAAGTTTACAGCTTTCAATTACCCTCTGAGTCTGAGTAGGAGCAGCCTTTGATGGGAAAAGTCAAAGTGGACATTAAGGAACCCAGAGAGATGACCCTTCAGACCACCAACACACAGCAAACACAGACGCAAACTGGTTCTTTTTTCCTCTCTTTTTTGGGGGCGTGGAAAGAAAGTCTCTTCATCGTAATAACCAAGTAAATAACGACAGATTCAATATCGCTGCGTCCAGGAAAAACCCTCTGAGACAGCTGGCATGAATTTGGAAGAGGGACAGATCAGTGCTTGTTGTTCTTTGTTGAAGTGCTCGTCTGAGCTGGGAGGAGCTGGGAGGAGCTGGGAGGAGCTGAGAGGAGCTGGGAGGAGCTGGGAGGAGCTGAGAGGAGCTGAGAGGAGCTGGGAGGAGCTGGGAGGAGCTGGGAGGAGCAGAGAGGAGCTGTGAGGAGCTGAGAGGAGCTGGGAGGAGCTGAGAGGAGCTGAGAGGAGCTGGGAGGAGCTGAGAGGAGCTGAGAGGAGCTGGGGGGAGCTGAGAGGAGCTGGGAGGAGCTGGGAGGAGCTGAGTGGAGCTGGGAGGAGCTGGGAGGAGCTGTGAGGAGCTGAGAGGAGCTGGGAGGAGCTGGGAGGAGCTGGGAGGAGCTGAGAGGAGCTGGGAGGAGCTGAGTGGAACTGGGAGGAGCTGAGAGGAGCTGGGAGGAGCTGAGAGGAGCTGGGAGGAGCTGAGTGGAGCTGGGAGGAGCTGAGAGGAGCTGGGAGGAGCTGAGAGGAGCTGGGAGGAGCTGGGAGGAGCTGAGAGGAACTGGGAGGAGCTGGGAGGAGCTGAGTGGAGCTGGGAGGAGCTGGGAGGAGCTGAGTGGAGCTGGGAGGAGCTGGGAGGAGCTGAGTGGAGCTGGGAGGAGCTGGGAGGAGCTGGGTGGAGCTGGGACTGTCAGCCTCCCCCACAGCCTCCACAGCCCCCACAGCCCTTGCAGCCCCCCACAGCCCCCACAGACCCCTGCAGCTCCCACAGCCCTCGCCCTAACCCCTGCAGCCCCCACAGCCTCCACAGCCCCCACAGCCCCCTGTAGCCCCCACAGCCCCCTGCAGCCCCCACAGCCCCCACAGCCCCCTGCAGCCCCTGCAGCCTTCGCCCTAACCCCTGCAGCCCTCGCCTCCAACACTGACCCTCCCTGCCTCCAACACTCTGACCCTCCCTGCCTCCAACACTCTGACCCTCACTGCCTCCAACACTCTGACCCTCCCTGCCTCCAACACTGACCCTCCCTGCCTCCAACACTCTGACCCTCCCTGCCTCCAACACTCTGACCCTCCCTGCCTCCAACACTCTGACCCTCCCTGCCTCCCTGACCCTCCCTGCCTCCAACACTCTGACCCTCCCTGCCTCCCTGACCCTCCCTGCCTCCAACACTCTGACCCTCCCTGCCTCCAACGCTCTGACCCTCCCTGCCTCCAACACTCTGACCCTCCCTGCCTCCAACGCTCTGACCCTCCCTGCCTCCAACGCTCTGACCCTCCCTGCCTCCAAGGCTCTGACCCTCCCTGCCTCCAACGCTCTGACCCTCCCTGCCTCCAACACTCTGACCCTCCCTGCCTCCAACGCTCTGACCCTCCCTGCCTCCAACGCTCTGACCCTCCCTGCCTCCAACGCTCTGACCCTCCCTGCCTCCAACGCTCTGACCCTCCCTGCCTCCAACGCTCTGACCCTCCCTGCCTCCAACGCTCTGACCCTCCCTGCCTCCAACACTCTGACCCTCCCTGCCTCCAACACTCTGACCCTCCCTGCCTCCAACACTCTGACCCTCCCTGCCTCCAACACTTTGACCCTCCCTGCCTCCAACACTTTGACCCTCTAGATATGAGCAGTTGGCAGTTTTACGGGCGTATGGGCCCATACGCCCACGCCTGTGACATTGCTTGTAAAAAGAACTATACATACATATTTACATATATATACATATTTAAAAAAAATTGACGAGAGCAACCATGTGGAGAGTAGATTCTAGAATAGACCATAGAGTTCTGTTTGACAGGATTCGAGTTGTCAGCACACTGACATCACCGGCGTTAACCCAAGTAATTAAATATTCAACCCTGATGGTCCAACTCTCTCTGGAACAGGCCCAGGGATGAACTCAATGTTTGGGCTCGGGGCTGTTTGCCAGGGGCTCGACTGACACCGACACCCCCTGCGGCTATTGGATTCTGTGTGGGTTAGTGTGCTTGTGTGTGTGTGTGTGTGTGCGCGTATGTGAAATGAAGGATTGCCTGTTGTGTAAATGACATCACGGCAAGTTCTCATGTTAATTCTGATTGTGAGAACGCGAGCGATCCCAGAGTGTTCTGGGGATCATTGGAGTGACTCTGTAGGTGTTTGGGCCAGGCACTCAGGGAGAGTTCAGAACTACATGTGTGTATATTCTGCACGCCGAGTCCTTCATATCCGATCAGCACAATCTTCCACGCTGTAAGAACTCCTATTTCTGGTCACCGACACTGCATCAGGACAGGGGCCAGGGGGGGAGAGTGAAGCACCATGTTTATCCAGCTGTGTCAGACATATTACAAGCACAATACCAATCATCACCAATACATCAAGTGTCAGGTTAGATGTTTGCAGATGTGATACTGGAATCAGCAGCATGGGCTACCAGCGGCCTCCTGCAGGCTGGACCGGAGGATGTTCAAAGGGTCGTCTGAAACCTGCTTTTCTTCTGAAACAGAGAACAAGAACACATGCAAGCACACACACGGACACCAATACATGTATGAGAAACACAAACACACACACTCTCAGAGAAAAAAACACGAGTGTACACAAGTAAAGCAACAACAAATTATGGGGCGGTGACACAATGTCCTTTCAATTCACGTCATATTTACTATGTTTTAGACAAATTACACGCGTCACACCATTGAATTGCAATGCAACATCCGAACCTGTTTCACCAGTTGACCATACAACTATTGAGTGATTCAAGGTCATTCTAAAGTGCACACCACTGTGAACACAAGCCCCTAGACCTGTCTGACCCGATCTGTCCTGTTCCAGATGCAGCTCTGGGGCTGTGGGTCCAGGCCCCCTGGCTGCAGAATGCGGCTGATCCGATGTGGACCAGCAGCTTCTCAAACACAGTCCTGGACCACAAATACACGGGAGAATCTGCAAACCAACACGTCTGTTTGACCAGACTGACACAGGGAGAGAGGGGTGAGAGACTCCATGCAGACTAGAGAGAGAGAAAATAAGAGAGAGAGAACTACAGAGAGAGAGCAATAGAGAGCAAGAGAGAGAGAACTAGAGAGAGAGAGCGATAGAGGGCAAGAGAGAGAGAACTAGAGAGAGAGCAATGGAGAGAGAACTAGAGAGAGAGAACTAGAGAGGTGAGTGAGAGACAACGAGAGAGAGAAAGAGAGAGAAATAGCAAAATCATCCTAACATGAGAAAACTGCTCCGATTTTTTTTCGGCGCTCTTCCTTCTTTCAGCAGCTATCTGGCCGTTCGTCTTTGTGTGACAGACTCAGATAACAGAAACCCCAGAGGGATCTGGGAAGCCGTAATCATCATAGTAAAAAGTTTACAGGTTGGATTGTGAAAACCCACCCTGCATTTTGCACCTCTCTCTGTTTAACGAACACCCATGTGTGTTGAAAGGTATATTTATAGGACTGTGAGAGCTGCTTCATATGGTTTCAATTCATCAGCTAGCTCTGACATCTGTTCCTGGCTTACACACACACCAAAAAAGCTTAACTTACGAAAAACGTTTATTTTGGATGACTTTTTCAATGGGACTTTCCAACCCTAACAAGTTGTCA
>NC_061061.1:674069-715933 GCF_021917145.1 Hypomesus transpacificus | reverse complement strand
CCTTAATGTGGGATTCATTTAGTTCTGGGGTTGTTCACGCTACACGTGCATGGCCTCAAATCACAAGGAGATTTCTCAGAATCAGGGAAGTGAAATTATGTCCATTTTGTTCTGCTCATTGAGGTATATAGCTGTCACATCCCTCTCCAGCCGCCCAGCTGACGAGCTGTAAGGAGATCAGTTGTATGCTAGGGTGATCTGACCTGACAGATGGACTGTGTTCCTGCAAGCCGCACCACAGCTCCTTACCAGAGGTAAACATTACCAGTGGATTGTTTTTATAGAGCAAATCAACATTTTGATTAAAGAGCACAGCATCTTGTAGTCATTATATTTCATTACAGCAGGAACTTTTTCGAGTTTTTCTTTTCGTGTTTTGCGTTGTTTTGTTTGCGTGTTTGGATGTTACGACATCCTTGTAATATCCATCAGATGGGCAGGGGTTTCCTAGGTGCCTCTCCCCTCCTGGCCTGGTCTCTATCCTGGCCTGGTCTCTATCCTGGCCTGGTCTCTCTCCATGCCTGGTCTCTCTCCATGCCTGGTCTCTCTCCTGGTCTGGTCTCTATCCTGGCCTGGTCTCTATCCTGGCCTGGTCTCTCTCCATGCCTGGTCTCTCTCCATGCCTGGTCTCTCTCTATACCTGGTCTCTCTCTTGGCCTGGTCTCTATCCTGGCCTGGTCTCTATCCTGGCCTGGTCTCTATCCTGGCCTGGTCTCTTTCCATGCCTGGTCTCTATCCTGGCCTGGTCTCTCTCCATGCCTGGTCTCTCTCCTGGTCTGGTCTCTATCCTGGCCTGGTCTCTCTCCATGCCTGGTCTCTCTCCATGCCTGGTCTCTCTCCTGGTCTGGTCTCTATCCTGGCCTGGTCTCTATCCTGGCCTGGTCTCTCTCTATACCTGGTCTCTCTCCATGCCTGGTCTCTCTCCTGGCCTGGTCTCTATCCTGGCCTGGTCTCTATCCTGGCCTGGTCTCTATCCTGGCCTGGTCTCTCTCCATGCCTGGTCTCTTTCCATGCCTGGTCTCTATCCTGGCCTGGTCTCTCTCCATGCCTGGTCTCTCTCCTGGTCTGGTCTCTATCCTGGCCTGGTCTCTATCCTGGCCTGGTCTCTCTCCATGCCTGGTCTCTCTCCATGCCTGGTCTCTCTCTATACCTGGTCTCTCTCCTGGCCTGGTCTCTATCCTGGCCTGGTCTCTATCCTGGCCTGGTCTCTTTCCATGCCTGGTCTCTATCCTGGCCTGGTCTCTCTCCATGCCTGGTCTCTCTCCTGGTCTGGTCTCTATCCTGGCCTGGTCTCTCTCCATGCCTGGTCTCTCTCCATGCCTGGTCTCTCTCCTGGTCTGGTCTCTATCCTGGCCTGGTCTCTATCCTGGCCTGGTCTCTCTCTATACCTGGTCTCTCTCCATGCCTGGTCTCTCTCCTGGCCTGGTCTCTATCCTGGCCTGGTCTCTATCCTGGCCTGGTCTCTATCCTGGCCTGGTCTCTCTCCATGCCTGGTCTCTTTCCATGCCTGGTCTCTATCCTGGCCTGGTCTCTCTCTATACCTGGTCTCTCTCCATGCCTGGTCTCTCTCCATGCCTGGTCTCTCTCCTGGCCTGGTCTCTCTCCTGGCCTGGTCTCTATCCTGGCCTGGTCTCTATTCTGGCCTGGTCTCTCTCTCTATACCTGGTCTCTCTCCATGCCTGGTCTCTCTCCTGGTCTGGTCTCTATCCTGGTCTGGTCTCTATCCTGGCCTGGTCTCTATCCTGGCCTGGTCTCTCTCTATACCTGGTCTCTCTCCATGCCTGGTCTCTCTCCATGCCTGGTCTCTCTCCTGGTGGCTTCTGAGCAGATAGCAGGAGTGGCCCACTGTGTTGGCCTCTACTCCGGCCTCTCTCCAGCCTCTCTCTCCAGCCTTCACTCTAACCTCTACTCTTTCTAGCTTCTGCTCTGGCCTCTACTCCGGGGTCTACTTTAGCCTCTTCTCTAGCCTCTACGCTGGTCTCGGACCTCTATGATCTACAGCTTCGTACTGAGTCAGTTTAGATACCATTTATTTACTCTGCCTCTCCCGGAATGTCTACTGTACAGAAGGCCTCTGCCTCCCTACTGGAAACCACATCCATCACATCTTTGTACAACGCTGCTTGTTTCAATAAAATTAGTCTGGAGACGTGTGGGCATCTACCCTCTATGTAACCTCTATGTAATCTCTCCTTAATCTCATCGTAATCTCAGGGATTGATTGAAGAAAAATGGTTAGTCTGTGTCTATAGATTGCACACAACAAAGTGTGAGAAGTCCTTGCCCTCCCCACCTTCCAGCCCCCCACCTTCCAGCCTCCACCTTCCAGCTCCCTCCACCTTCCAGCCCCCTCCACCTTCCAGCCCTCCACCTTCCAGCCTCCACCTTCCAGCCCCCCACCTTCCAGCCCCCACCTTCCAGCCCCCCACCTTCCAGCCCCCACCTTCCAGCCCCCCCCACCTTCCAGCCCCCTCCACCTTCCAGCCCTCTCCACCTTCCACCCCTCCACCTTCCAGCCCCCTCCACCTTCCAGCCCTCCACCTTCCAGCCCCCTCCACCTTCCAGCCCCCACCTTCCAGCCCCCACCTTCCAGCCCCCCACCTTCCAGCCCCCACCTTCCAGCCCCCTCCACCTTCCAGCCCCCTACACCTTCCAGCCCTCACCTTCCAGCCTCCACCTTCCAGCCCCCTCCACCTTCCAGCCCCCACCTTCCAGCCCCCACCTTCCAGCCCCCACCTTCCAGCCCCCCACCTTCCAGCCCCCTCCACCTTCCAGCCCCCTCCACCTTCCAGCCCTCCACCTTCCAGCCCTCCACCTTCCAGCCTCCACCTTCCAGCCCCCCCACCTTCCAGCCCCCCCACCTTCCAGCCCCCACCTTCCAGCCCCCACCTTCCAGGCCCCCACCAACAAAAATTGGATTTAAACTTTGGGGGGCACAATTACTTGGACATTTTCTCAAGAGCATTTCCCAGGGAACACACACCAATGTTTTGTAACACTTAATATATGTGTTAAATTTATGTTCAACTTAAAAAACGCTTAATATGTGTTTATAATCTGTACAAGTGCCTTCCTTGCATGCTATAAATATTGCAATGACTTAGTTATGTTTGCAGTGATATATTGAAGGGGACAAATGGACAAATTGTATTTTTCCTTCCCTCTTGGCCTGCACTCGTCCCAGCCCTCTCGCTGTATCGGATGAGGAAGATGCTGAGCTGGGCTTTTAAGAGATCAGTGTTATTCATGAAAACCCCCTGAGCACGCTATACCAATTTTTTATCACCAGTAAATCTCTCACAGGCGATAAAAATCTAGTAACATTCTTGTGCTCCCTGAGGGAAACTGGGTCCCAGCTCGGAGCAGTCCAGGGGCTATTCGTCCTCAGGGTGGATGGATGCTCACGATAAATATACTGCTTGTGTGAACTCAGGGACTACAAATTGTGCCTATAAATGTGTGTTGTTCCAGATACATGCCATGCTGCCTCTGAACACCATCACACACCAGGACTACGCCTCTCCTCCTTCATCTCTCTCCAAAACTCACGTCTGGTTTTTGTTGTCTTGTTTGTGTTCTTTCCTCTCTTCCTTCCAGAATGTAAAATAGAAAACTGTGAGGCGTGTTTCAATCGAAATTTTTGCACAAAATGTAAGGAGGGCTTGTATTCTCACAGAGGACGGTGCTTCCTTCACTGCCCCGAGGGACTGAGCACCACCAACGGAACCATGGAGTGTGTAGGTAAGTGACATGTCACCTCTCAGCTTTGACTCCTGACCCTGCCTACTAGAGGTGAACGCCAGTGTTTAAGTGGTGGCTGAAGATCTGACCTGTGACTCTGCCTGAGAGGATGGATAGAGGAAGGAGGGAGGATGGAAAGGATCGTGAAAGGAGAGAGGGGGAGGAGAGAGGGAGGGAGGAGAGAGAGAGGGGGAGAGGGAGGAGAGAGGGAGGGAGGAGAGAGGGGGAGAGGGAGGAGGGAGGGAGGAGGGAGGGAGGAGAGAGGGGGAGAGGGAGGAGAGGGGGAGGGAAGGAGGAGGGAGGAGAGAGGGGGAGAGGGAGGAGAGAGGGGGAGAGGGAGGAGAGAGAGGGGAAGAGGGAGGAGAGAGGGGGAGGGGGGAGGGGGAGAGGGAGGAGGGAGGAAAGAGGGGAAGAGGAAGGAGAGAGAGAGGGAGGGAGAGAGGGAGGAGAGAGAGAGTTTATGTCTTGTTTCTCTTGTTTCAACCATGGAGCTGAACTCTGGAGGGAGGCCTGCTGGCTGATGATGCCTTGTTAGTTTTCTTTAGAAAACGCCTCTGTCATAAGTAAACAAACAGTGTGCTGTGGTTATGGTGGTTGTGGTGGTGGTGGGGACAGTTGCTGACTCACCCTGCCTGCTCCAACCTTCCCCTGGCTGCTCTTCTCCCCGTGGCTACCCTCCCCCCCTCCCCCTCTATATCTGTATGTTCTGTTATCTATGTGTATGATCTATTATCCACCTGTGTCATCTAATATCCATCCATACATCCTGTATTATCTATTATCCCTCTGTATCTGTGAATAATCTTTCAACAGTAAACTACATTTATCTATCAACAGTAAACTATATCTATCTGTTAGTCTATTGACAGTAAAGTCTATCTCCATCTGTTAATCTGTCAACAGTAAAGTCTATTTCTATCTGTTAATCTGTCAACAGTAAATGATCTGTGTGTGTATTGACAGTAAAGTCCATATGTCCATCTGTCTCCACCTGCAGAGTGTGAGCAGGGAGAGTGGAGCGCGTGGGGGCCTTGTATGAAGAAGGAAAAAACCTGTGGCTTCAAGAAGGGCACCCAGAGCCGTGTGAGAGAGCAGGCCCAGACGCCCAGCCCAGAGCCCCCCTCCACGCCCTCCACGCCCTCCTCCCTGCAGCCCTGCTCCCCCCCTACGGAGACACGGAGGTGTGTCGTCCAGAGGACAGCCTGTGGGAAGGGAGGTGAGAACTGTCACACCCTCGTCACATGATACACTCTCCCTCGTCACATGATACACACTCCCTCGTCACATGACCCACGTCTCCCTCGTCACATGACCCACGTCTCCCTCGTCACATGACCCACGTCACCCTCATCACATGATACACTCTCCCTCGTCACATGACCCACGTCCCCCTCGTCACATGATACACTCTCCCTCGTCACATGACACACGTCCCCCTCGTCACATGATACACTCTCCCTCGTCACATGACCCACGTCCCCCTCGTCACATGATACACTCTCCCTCGTCACGTGACCCACGTCCCCCTCGTCACATGACCCACGTCACCCTCGTCACATGACCCACGTCACCCTTGTCACATGATACACTCTCCCTCGTCACATGACCCACGTCACCCTCGTCACATGACCCACGTCCCCCTCGTCACATGATACACTCTCCCTCGTCACATGACCCACGTACCCCTCGTCACATGATACACTCTCCCTCGTCACATGACCCACGTCCCCCTCGTCACATGACGCACGTCCCCCTCGTCACATGATACACTCTCCACACCCTCGTCACATGACCCACGTCCCCCTCGTCACATGATACACTCTCCCTCGTCACATGACCCACGTCCCCCTCGTCACATGATACACTCTCCCTCGTCACATGACCCACGTCCCCCTCGTCACATGATACACTCTCCACACCCTCGTCACATGACCCACGTCCCCTTCGTCACATGACCCACGTCACCCTCGTCACATGACCCACGTCCCCCTCGTCACATGACCCACGTCCCCCTCGTCACATGACCCACGTCACCCTCGTCACATGACCCACGTCACCCTCGTCACATGACCCACGTCACCCACAGCAGGATATGAACAGAGACAGGAAGTGGAAAGATGCAAAGTTCCTATGTTCAGTCAACATAGTTAGGAATTCTTAATTCTCCTCTGGACCAGGATTGAGTTGTTAAAATACTGGAATCTGGTCAGATACCCAGGACATAATGAGACTGAGGCAACTTCAGAGGGTTTACTTGTAGTCAGTTGGTTTAAAGGAACTTCAACATTTTCTGCCTTAGCAGTAAAAAAGACCTGTCAGAACTTTATGACCCGAGGCTGAGATTCAGAGCATATAGAGAACCTCACCACACACACACACACCACACACACACACACAGCAAGCTTCGAGGTATTACCTGCTAAAGGAACATTTTTATACCGCTAGTCAGGGTGTGGGAGTGGGATCGGTCGCTTGGCTCTGAGTTTTATCTCCCCATTAGCACAGTCTAAGTCCTCGCTCTAATCCATGATATTGTTTTATTGGGTTGTCTAATTAAAGTACATTTTCAACCAAAGTTGGAAGGCTTGACTTCTTTAACGGCCGTTGTAAACAAGCAATACTCCCAAACTTTATTAGAGAGAGGCACGCTTAACAGATCCCAGCCGGGATGGAGGGCTGAGGAACAGCCGGGCTGGAGGGCTGAGGAACAGCCGGGCTAGAGGGCTGAGGAACAGCCGGGCTGGAGGGCTGAGGAACAGCCGGGCTAGAGGGCTGAGGAACAGCCGGGCGGGAGGGCTGAGGAACAGCCGGACGGGAGGGCTGAGGAACAGCCGGGCTGGAGGGCTAAGGAACAGCCGGGCTAGAGGGCTGAGGAACAGCGTGTTGGGTAACTCCAGAGAACAGATCTAGTTCTTTCAGTATTTACAATACTGAACTAAGCAACAGATCATTTGAAACGCAAGGGTCACTCACTGTACAAAACCTAAGAAAGCTTCAAGGGTACAGAGTCCAATTTCTTTCCCAGAAATATTGATATGATATCTTTTGATATCTTTAGATATAATATATAGAGAGAGAAGCCCAAAGAAAAGGCTGGCTTGTGATTCTTTAGTGAAGTGGAGTGTGTGTGTGGGGGGGGTAAGGTTTGACATCTCTGTTTGAGAAATGAGACGCATATTTCCACTGCGTGACGCCTGCATGCTGGAAAGAATTTCCACCACGGATTCAGAAGAATAATTAACAGTGAAATATTATAAACTGGCCCATAAAAGTTCTTCACAGGCTGCCAGGACAGCATACTGAGTGCTGCTGGGTCACAGGGAGAGACGAGGGGCCGTATACAGCACGGCTGACACCACCAGCCTGGGGGGAGGGGGGGGGGGGGGGGGAGGGGGAGGGGGGAGGGGCGGGGGGGGGGAGGGGGGGTTGGTGAGAAGCGGGATTGAGACTCCCGAAATGAATCCTGATGTAGTTAGCTATCGGTCTGGATCGGGTTTTGAGAGATTCGATCTGTAAACTGGCTAGCTCCCCCGGCTCCCCGCTATTCCAAGACATGAAGCTGTTATGAAGACGGGAAAACGCTCTCCGGCCAAGGCGCACAGATAAACGGTGTTCTCTGGTGGATGAACTTCTGTGTGTTGTGTACCGTGTCATCCTCACTCTGGCATACCCCTTTGTTTTCACCGGCCTTTTCCTCTCCATGTGCTGCTTCAGCACGCTGCAAGCCCAGCAGCAGCAGCTGGAACGTTCACCCGGTAACTGCTGCAGAGAACACAGGGGGCAGTGCTTGTATAACCGCTGATTTACTGGTCTGCAGATCTCACGCATAGTGGAGATTTGGCCGCGCTCTGCCTTACTCCTTCCAGTGTCTTCACAAGCAGCTTTGCTCGACGTGTGATTGCTTATGTCAAGTGTCGGTGTTTGGGCTGGATAGAGTGAGAGCAATAAGAGGTCAGAGAGCACGTTGTCGTTAACTGAAATACTGTAAGAGTTATTGACACTGACCCCTGACATAACCGACCCTTGTTGCTCTGCTGTAGATAGACAGGCCCATGTTTAGTTGATTGGTCCTTTTCGTGAAGTCATTGTGGGCCTACAGCAATCGTCAGACCGTAGCAGACGGCTATGATATTAATAAAGACATCGACAACAGCACACACAGCACAACAACAAAGCACCTCAACGTCACTGACCTCAAAACATGACACCTACTTAGTTACACTACATTGCCTACTTTCTACTTGTGCTAATGGACTTTGGATAAAAGCGTCCGCTAAATACAACCCGATATTGAATCTAAACGTCGACACGACACTGAGGCTTCTCTGCGGATCTTAGAAACAGAAAGTCTCAAAAGCCCTTGGCTCCTCTCCACTCCTCTCCGCTCCTCTGGGTTCCTCTGGGCTCCTCTGGGCTCCTCTGGGCTCCTCTGGGTTCCTCTGGGTTCCTCTGGGCTCCTCTGGGTTCCTCTGGGCTCCTCTGGGCTCCTCTGGGTTCCTCTGGGTTCCTCTGGGTTCCTCTGGGCTCCTCTGGGCTCCTCTGGGTTCCTCTGGGTTCCTCTGGGCTCCTCTGGGCTCCCCTTTGGTTTTCCTTGGCCCTCTCCATGGGGTCTTTATGATTCTTAGTTTCCTCCTTGAACAACATTGTAAAATGTCGGCAGCCGTTCTCATCATTTTTTTGCACGAATGAGGCAGCCTTCAGGTGTCTATTGCCTTCACTCCCTGTGCGGCCGAAGTGTAACTGGATGTCGAACCAAACCTTGTTTAACAGGCTTCTGGGGTTAGATGGATGGAGTGCATCAGAGCCCTTAAGGATGGCCTGGTCCGCTGATGAAATCAGTGGGTGATGTGCTGACTCCCTTCCAGCCTTTTGCATTTGTTTGAGGACACCCTTGAAGACGTTGTTGGCAGCTGTAAATTCTGTGTCCTGCATCATATTCCACATTCGGCCGAGGCGGGATCATAAATGTAACGATCAAGCCCTGCCCGAAGTCCAGCGTAGCTGCTGATGCTGTAGCTACAGCTCTCCTTTGGTTGTTCTAATGGTTGCATAAAGTCCCGGAGTATTGCACCATATTCAGATTTTGTGATGGTTTTTAGATTGATCTGGATCTTCCGTTCACTTAGCCATGTTTTAAAACAGTTAACGACCCACAACGTTTGCTTCACTGTATTAGCTTCGTGTCGGCTCCTTTCTATTGAGACCAGATCTTCTGCGCTGAAGGAGACACACCTGGACACAGATGCGCTCTCCTCCTGCTTGAATGTAGGCCTATCTTGTTTCTCATCCTCAGACGATTCATAGATTAAATCAAACGTTATTTGGGAAAATCGATCTCCATATTTGTTTTCCGATAGGCGTACTACTCACTTTTTGGAATGATAAGAACTTTGAGTTAACGGTTATCGCTTAATTGTATCAACGCGCTATAGAATGTTTCATTGCGGAGTGATTTATGATCAGCTGTGAAAAGTCAGAGTTGGGATGTCCTGGGGTATTCCAACTCATGGAACATCTCTCGTCCAATAAGAAACAGCTAAATAATTCAATAGAACCCAATTGTAATAGTATATATACTCAGTCAGAGTCACTATTGTTGTTGGCCACAAAATCTCAGTGCCGACACTTTGAAATAAAAGACAGGGAAAGCAAAAACAGGCATTGCAAACATCACATCCAGCCAGCCAACTCCGTTTGGCGTAACAAGAGCAAGTGAAGCCCTGGTTGTAGCTTCGTCCTCGGTCACTGGCCTGCTGCTGGATTTGTAAATGGTGTTGGTCCCAATGGTCCGATATCCTTGACCCCGAGGCCGTAGCCATGGAGTCAACATGGCAGTCTGCTGGGGAGGGTTAGGGTCCCCCTCTGAAAACAGTTTACGTTTAGTCATGAATATGATGACAATTTTTATGATAATTGCGAGAGAGCTGCGTGGTTGCCTCTCATAGCTTAGCACATTTATTTTTTATTTTATGTCAATATATTGGTATATTGGGGGGGACATTTTGACCAGATTTGAATATTGGGGGGGATGTGTCCCCCTCAATATATATGATGATTACGGCCCTGCTTTATCCTCTTTTTGCTTCTTCCAGCGAACGCCTTGAGAACGTTCTTTTTTGTAAATCAATTACAGAATTTGGTTTAACTGCTGCCATTATCTGTATGAAAGTGATTTGTGTGATCGTCAGCTTGCAAGGTTTTGGCGGAGTGACGGTATTGCCTGCGGCCAAGAGCGTGAAGTTGAATGACAGGTGTTGAGATTCGAGAATCAATCAGATTGGATAAAACAACATCCTCAATATCCAATTCTGATTCGCCAGGGAAGCTCTGAGGAGAATCTTCAAGAAACCAAGAAACCAATTGAGACCAGCTTTAGGTCACATGCTTGCTGAAAGTTTGAGGACTTACAAAAGGTGTGTTCGACTTCATTCATGCCGGCGGGACCTATTCATTTATCCAGTGTCCTTCACCCATGGAACCGCATGAAACATCTTGTTTTTACATTACTGATTAAAACCAATTTTTAGTAAATGCTGAGGCGATTACTACCAGCCAGCACATCGTATGAGTAAACTATTTTATTTTTATATTATTTTTGTGTTAAAGCATAGATTTATTTTTCTGGAATTTTAATGGGGGCGGCGCCTAAGCGCCCTTTCTTAACGAGCCGCCACAACACAAGAAAGGCAAACGAGTTTGAACTACGTTGAGCTAGCTTTATGGAACCGAATGAACTAGAAATGGGTCCGACTAACTGACATAAGTCTGGCTTATTCGGTAAACTCGATTTATGGAACAGGCCTCTGGTGAACATACACACGTAGGCTCCAAAACAAGTGTCCCAAGTGTCGAAAACATGTGTCCCTGCAGTCCAACATCCAGCCAAGGCTTTCCAGCCCTCCCTCTGGTGTTGACTCTGTTGCCAGGGACACTGATTCTGGCAACACAACGTTCATAGTAAACATCTAGGAGTCTGGCTGCTCCTCATCAACCCTACGTAAACAGTCACTGTCTGCCACCTGACACTAACAGACGTTCCCTTTTAGCAGTCAGCCCTCCCATCCACCACTGCCATCATTAGCGCTCGGAAATGTTTATCTCATTTTGCTAGCGGTTTGGGTGCAATTAGCATCAAAGAGTGGCCCATGTAACTTGTTGGTGCTCACACAGAACAACATGCTTTCATGGACGGAGTTGGAACTAGCCATGTGAGGGGGGCTAAGACGTAGGTAGCCCTCTTCAACAGTGCGCTAAGACGTAGGTAGCCCTCTTCAACAGTGCGCTAAGACGTAGGTAGCCCTCTTCAACAGTGCGCTTGCTTCAGTCCAATCTCTGCTGAACAGGGTTTTTTTCCCTTCATCCAGCGTAGCCTACATGGAACGCTCTTCTAATGGCTGTTTGTTTTTAGAGAGCAATTACACACTTAGGATGAGTGACAAGCACTAGAGAAGCAGGAGCTAGGAGAGGAGGGGGTCGAGTTTACCTCAGTCAACTCCAGATGTTTACATGTGCTCTAATGTTCTGTCAGCCGCGGCATGTTTGGTTGCTAGGACTTGTCTGATTCAGGCTTTGTTGCCGATGCTGGATCTTTATTTTCCGGTCTGGAGTTACGGTCGATCAGGCTCTGCTGTGTGTCGGGGCTGCTTGTCGGCGCTGCCTGTCGGGGCTGCCTGTCGGCTGTGTGCTTCACTCTTAGTATTGAAAACAAGAAAGTTTAGATATGGTTTGTTAAAAGCCTCATAATAAGAGAATTCTGAGAAAAATATATTTTTAGGGCATTTTTTACTTTAATTGGATAGACAGGTAAATATAGGAAGATGGTCTGAGCTGGATTCAAACTCAGGCCTCCCAATAAGGGGAATTCTAATGACCACCACAATAATTACATTAATAATTGATAAAAACCCAGACGTTTGTCTCTGGACACGCTCACGTTGTGAAATCCTGTTTGTTGTTTCCCCCTCTCAGAGCGTAAGAAGAAAGGAGAGAGAAGTGGGGAGCAGAAGAAGAAAGGAGAGAGAAGTGGGGAGCAGAAGAAGAAAGAGAAGGAGCCTGGCGGCCGGAAGGAAGGGGGGCAGGGTGAGAGGGAGGGGGCAAGAGGAGGGGGCAAGAAGAAGAAGGGGCAACACCGGGTTACCACAGCGCCCAGCCTCACCACCAGACCCAGTCCTGTGACCTAGCCGGTCGCCGTGGGGGGGGGGGGGGGGGGGGGGGGCGCAGGGGAACCACGAGGAGACTAAACCCCACCTGCGGCAGCCTGCGCTGGACCCAGTCAGGCTGAGGAAGGAGGAGGGGTGATGCTGCTATGCATTCTGGGTGATGCTCTGAGAGAACTGGAGGATTGCTGCAATAAACGACCCAACGGAACTGTCCAAGGAGAACGGGAGGATGGAGGGAGGCGGAAGAAGACACGTCTGACCGGCAGAACGTGTTACGGCTGGACCTTCCTGAGGGGCAGTTTGGGGTCAGACGTTCTGCTAGGGGAGAACCGGGAGGTTCTACCGGGAGGTTCTACTGGGAGGGCTGAAAGGTACCAGGTCGACTGCTCTGAGTTTGACCCTTGACCTGCGAATGAACTCTGACCCTGTGGGTGACCCTGTGGGTGACACTGAAGAGGATCGATTCAAGATGGAAGCCTGATCATGATTCAGAGGCTTGTGTAATCCTTTAGAGCCCCTGGTCAGATTACATGTGGTTTGAATCCGTTTCATCCTGTTTTGTGTTCCCTGGCATTTGTGAGAGAAAGCAGAAGTCTTCTGGGAGAGACGTATTTGATGTAGAGAAAAGAAACAGTATTAAGATTTAGTATTCTCTATTTGTGTTCTATAATGGAACTCTAGAAAGGCACTGGAACGAGTGGTTGTGGTTGTAATGAAGGGAAAGAGTCTTCAAATCAATGTTTTTGTTTGTAGAGAACTGAGTCCAGAATGAAATCCAGAAAAGATGTAGGGGTGGATTTGTTGGAGCTCAGTTAAAGTCCTGACCCGATGTTCGACCAAAGTTACCCATTCGATAGCTTAACTGTTTCAAATGAAATACAGTCGTTATCTAATAGACAATCTTGTTCTGCCCACACAGCTGGGAATGAAGCATCTCTCTGTTGGTTTGTCATGTCTGCAGTTCCCACATTCTGATCACATATATGACTGTATTTGTGTTCGTGTGCGTGTGTGTATTGTACAGGTTTCTGCATGGAAAGCTTGATGTTGATCTTGTAAGCTCACATTCAGTTTGACTTCACAGATTGAAATATGAATAACATGAGCATAATATCATGATCTGGTGTTTATACTTGGGCCGAGGTATCAGTTTGTTAGAAGGAAATTTGAGAGGAACTTTATCAGATTCCACAATAAGGGCACAGTGACATACTGAGATTCAATAAGCAATAATCCTTAAACCTCTCATGATGTCGACCACACATACAACTGCTCAGTAATCGTTCATGTTTGCTACAGGGCCTGAAATGTTGCACACTTCCCGTTTGTAAGACACCATTTTATCAATCTAGATTAGAAAAATCAACGTCAATCATTTATACAAATAATGCTACGTCTGGTTTCAGCTACATGACAACCTCTCATACACGTCTGTCTGGTTCTGCACACAAGTCTGTTTGTTTCACACAACATATTATCCTTGAGAGAAGGTATACGCAACATATGCATTCATATTGTGGATTGTGATACTCAACTGATCAGTTCATCATCATTCATAATGATTATTAGTATCAGATTGTATTACTTCTGTGAAAGCTGAAATAAAACTCTGATGAAAACAACATTGAACAGCTCCTGTTGTTGATGATGTGAAGTCTCCCTCCAGTATTGTCACTAAACTTCAAATTCCTTCTGTCTGTGATTGTTGTGAGAACATCTACAGAGACTACATGCAACTGAAGAACTCTAACAAAAAGAGAAGGGCTTCTTCCTCCAAGGCAGTCCTGAATTACAGTACTGTGTATGTTTGTGAGTGAGTGAGTGTGTTTGTGAGTGTGTTTGTGTGTGTGAGTGTGTGTGAGTTTAGTGCGTGTGTGTGTGTTTAAATGTGTGTGAAGTGGTTGTGGGGAGGTGTTTGAAGAGAGTGGTTGTGAACATCTATCACTGCAAAGGTCCAAAAAAACAGAGACAGAAATAAAAGCAAATGGCGTGTCCCAGTGAGTGGGAGATGCCGACATGGACCTAACTGGAAAACACAAACAGACGTTTCTCATCGTACAGCAGACTGTAAATAACACCTTTCATCTTCCTGACAAAAAATTCTTAGACAGCGCTCTCCATCTCTTCTCCTCCCACCCTCTCCTACTTTCCCCTGTTAACCAGGCTGACTGGTAACCATGCTGACTGGTAACCAGGCTGACTGGTAACCAGGCTGACTGGTAACCAGGCTGATGGTAACCATGCTGACTGGTAACCAGGCTGACTGGTAACCAGGCTGACTGGTAACCATGCTGACTGGTAACCATGCTGACTGGTAACTGACTGGTAACCAGGCTGACTGTTAACCAGGCTGACTGGTAACCAGGCTGACCGTTAACCAGGCTGACTGGTAACCATGCTGACTGGTAACCAGGCTGACTGGTAACCAGGCTGACTGTTAACCAGGCTGACTGGTAACCATGCTGACTGGTAACCATGCTGACTGGTAACTGACTGGTAACCAGGCTGACTGGTAACCAGGCTGACTGGTAACCATGCTGACTGGTAACTGACTGGTAACCATGCTGACTGGTAACCATGCTGACTGGTAACTGACTGGTAACCATGCTGACTGGTAACCATGCTGACTAGTAACCAGACTGACTGAGGGAGAGCCACCCAGCACGATCATCGCTCTGGAACGTTTCATCATTTAGAAGAGGACAAAGTTGTGTTTGTGTGTCTAACCCTAACCCTAACCCTATCCAAACTTCGGGTACCTCATAAGAAGTTATGGCCCTGGTCTTAACACACTCGTCAAAATATAGATGATTGTGATTACTGAATCGTAAAAAAAAGCTAACGTCATATACTTTATAGGATCCTAACTCAGATGGTGTGAAGAACCACTCTGGATCCCAGACACTTTCCCGGTTGAATTCCAACAGCGTCCATTACACTTTTACCCCCACAGTGCATTACCCTACCCCTACAGTGCATTACCCTACCCCTACCCCCACAGTGCATTACCCTACCCCCACAGTGTATTACCCTACCCCTACCCCCACAGTGCATTACCCTACCCCCACAGTGCATTACACTACCCCCACAGTGTATTACCCTACCCCTACCCCCACAGTGCATTACCCTACCCCCACAGTGCATTACCCCTACCCCCACAGTGTATTACCCTACCCCTACCCCCACAGTGTATTACCCTACCCCTACCCCCACAGTGCATTACCCTACCCCCACAGTGTATTACCCTACCCCTACCCCCACAGTGCATTACCCTACCCCCACAGTGCATTACCCTACCCCTACCCCCACAGTGCATTACCCTACCCCTACCCCCACAGTGCATTACCCCTACCCCCACAGTGCATTACCCTACCCCTACCCCCACAGTGCATTACCCCTACCCCCACAGTGCATTACCCCTACCCCAACAGTGCATTACCCTACCCCTACCCCCACAGTGCATTACCCTACCCCCACAGTGCATTACCCCTACCCCCACAGTGTATTACCCTACCCCTACCCCCACAGTGCATTACCCTACCCCCACAGTGCATTACCCTAGCCCCACAGTGCATTACCCTACCCCCACAGTGTATTACCCTACCCCTACCCCCACAGTGCATTACCCTACCCCTACCCCCACAGTGCATTACACTACCCCTACCCCCACAGTGCATTACCCTACCCCCACAGTGCATTACCCTACCCCCACAGTGTATTACCCTACCCCTACCCCCACAGTGCATTACCCTACCCCTACCCCCACAGTGCATTACCCTACCCCCACAGTGCATTACCCTACCCCCACAGTGCATTACCCTACCCCCACAGTGCATTACCCTACCCCTACAGTGCATTACCCCTACCCCTACAGTGCATTACTCAATCAACATGCTCAGAATGTAGATGACGCCAAAACAGAACTGAATATGCACGGTGAACATTGAGGTTTCATTTGAAAGTCTTAACTGAGACTGTGCCTGAGCTTGGATGTGTTCTGTAAGAGGACAGAGAGGAGGGCACAGGGGATTTTCATTACTTTGCTTATGCTGCCTCCTATTGGTTATCATTATTATTGAGTTAGTATCACATTTGTTTTACAAAACATAATTGATGATTGTACATACAGCTCTGTCTCCTAAAGACCTGAGTGGATTGATCTGTTAAAAGGAAGAAGCTGGATGTTATGTCAAGCATGAACAGTACTGATAAAGTACTCCTTACATTAGCTTGTCCAAAGAAATTCCTCATAGACATGGAATGTGTGGCCCAAAGCAGTATCTGAACATAGACCATTAGGGTAAGCTACACATTTGGTTTGAGAGTGTGTTCATACTGTATCTTTAAATACCAAAGTAAGAGGCCTCTATTTGATATACATGCAATATAAGGCGTATACATATCGGTGAGTTACTTGATTTGGCATGAGGTTGGTTCAAGAAAAAGCTTTGATAAAAGTTGTTGTTGCTTCTGAGTGGGCAAGGGTTACATTTCTGTACTAGTCTACTTTTCACTGACGGGTAGTTCCAGTGTAGTTAAAGTTAATTTAATGTTGAGTAACTGGTAAAGCAGCTCACTTTCCAAGTAGCTTGCCCAACACTACTAATAAGTCAATCAGTTTGCTATCATTATGCTAGCGTTCAAGCAATTACAGTTTGTTAACCATTGGTCAGCTTTGATGAAAATGTTCTACATGTGTGAAAATGACAGCTGCTCACAGTTCGACCTTCTAGTTGGCTGCAGGCCTCCCCAGGTATGAGGTGTGACTGCCTGACAGCTGCTCCCAACAGGCTTATCCTGCCCCCTCCTCCTCCTGCCCCTCCCCCTCCTGCCCCTCTTCCTCCTCCCCCTCCTCCTCCAGCCCCCTCCTCCTCATCCTCCTCCCCCTGCCCCCTCCTCCTCCTCCCCCTCCTCCTCCTGCCCCTCCTCCCCCTCCTCCTCCCCCTCCTCCTCCTCCCCCTCCCCCTCCTCCTCCTGCCCCCTCCTCCCCCTTCTCCTCCTGCCCCTCCTCCTCCCCCTCCTCCTCCTGCCCCCTCCTGTCCCTCCTCCTCCTGTCCCCTCCTCCTCCTCCTCCTCCTGCCCCCTCCTCCTCCTGTGTGAAATATGAAACACCGCCATGGTGCCTTCTTGGGAAATGCCATATTGTCCCCTGGGTGCCAGGGAATCAATACAAGGAAGTTCAAGATACTCAGCTAGTGCTGGGTCCCTTGACTGCTCCCACCCCCTGTAGGTTAGAGTCCCCTCTCTCCCCTCTCCCCTCTCCCCTCTCCCCTCTCCCCTCTCCCCTCTCCCCCTCTCCCCTCTCCCCTCTCCCCCCCTCTCCCCTCTCCCCTCTCTCCCCTCCCTCGTTTATTGATGTAGGAGGGTGGAAGCTGAGAAGGAGAGAAACTGCAAATGTTTACTCTTCGACTGGTCCGCAAATGCCTTTGTAAGCAGAGATTTGTTAAAATGTTTGTTAACCGAGACTGTAGGTCGTTTTAACAAATTGAGGTGAAAAAGGGTTTGCTGACCTGTCAAAGAGTAAATATTTGGTTTCTTATATACTACAACAATACGTGGGAAGATCCCAAATCAAACATGGCAAATCTGGAGCAGACGCCATGTTGTCAGAGCAATCAGCTGCACTTGCACTGGTGACGTCACTACATCTCCAAGGCAACATATCAAACAACTCTGTGGAGTTTCAAAAAACGATTGTTTACCTCTGCGAACTTTCAGGAGGTATACAAACGGATTAGTTAACTTTTGAGAATGTCTCTGGACCAATAAGAACAGCGTATTGGTCTAATTATCACACTAGTATGTAAGAAACAGTGTTGTGAGAGTAGCAAGGTGATCTGGTGCAGACAGTACATTTAGCAGACGCTCTTATCCAGAGCGACTTACAGTAAGTACAGGGACATTCCCCCTGAGGCAAGCAGGGTGAAGTGCCTTGCCCAAGGACACAACGTCAGTTGGCACAGCCTGGAATCGAACCAGCGACTTTCTGATTACTAGCCCGATTCCCTACCGCTCAGCCATCTGACTCCGACTCCGACTGACGCTTATGGGTCAGAGTGAGCTCCACTCTCCCCTCCCTCCCCTCCCCCTTCAACCCCTCCCCAGGTCAGAGGTCAGAGGTTGAGGAAGCTGACAGACTCTCCCTCCCTCCCCAGGTCAAAGGTGGAGTTTGGGGTTGCCGTGGAGACCAGGCAGGAAGCTGGTTCCATTGGGGTTGTAGATGGACACCCGAGGAGGAAGCTGCTTCTTCTTCTTCCTGCCCGACAGGAAGTGACACGACAACGTGAGCGTTGCTCACCGCTGCTGCAACTGAAACAAGCCAGCGCAGTGTGGTGCTGTGTGAGGAAGACAGCCTCTGTCTCACCTTCTCAACAAGAACATCACAGCCAGACCGGTCACCCTGACAACCAGCAGAGCCCCCACCACGCCCAGGATGGTCACCACGAGCTTGTCTGAGGAGTACACACATTCACACACACACCCCAAACACACACACACACCCCAAACACACACACACCCCGCACAGACACACACGCACATTCACACACACATTCACACATGCTCACACACATTCACATACACACTCATCACTGAGCCAGATAAAGCCATCATGTAATACCCAGGAACACAGCTTACATGACTGTATTAAATTGATGAAAACTCCCCCTCCCTCCCTCCCTTCCGCCTCCCTCCCTCCCTTCCGCCTCCCTTTCACTTTGAGCTGCAATTCTTCTGAAAAGTGCTATATAAATAAAGTCTTACTTGCTTACTCTCTCTGTCCCTCATATCTCACATCTTGGGCACTTGCCCTTTCCCTCCCTCTACATATCCCCCTCCCTCTCACTCTCCCTCTCTTCCTCCCTCTCATCCTTTCTTCACATTCCTCTCTCCCTCTCTCTCTCTCCCTTCACTTCCTGAATATGTACCGTTCTGTGTTGGGGACAGACAGGGTGAATATGTACCGTTCTGTGTTGGGGACAGACAGGGTGAATATGTACCGTTCTGTGTTGGGGACAGACAGGGTGAATATGTACCGTTCTGTGTTGGGGACAGACAGGGTGAATATGTACCGTTCTGTGTTGGGGACAGACAGGGTGAATATGTACCGTTCTGTGTTGGGGTTAGGGTTAGACAGTATCATCGTTACCAGACACTACTCTACAGGGGAAACATCATACTGTGCTTAAAGTATACTGACACAGTATAAGTAAAAACATACTTACTCATACATACATACTTACAGTTGGCAGTAAGTATGTGAATGTACAAAATCTGTACATTTGAAGTACTTCCAATATAAATATAATGAAAATGCATTTATTCCCATCAAGGTATCATTTACTAATGTTAACTTGATTAAAGTGTACTCTTTTCCTGCTTGTGCTGAAGGTATTATCTGGACTGTATACTGTGACTCTTGTAAACATTGATAAAGAAGGTTGTTACCAGAGATCCTCTGGCTGAAGCTGATGTTGATCACGGGGTCAGAGGTCAGACGTAAGTCCCTCCCCTCGAGGGCAGTGGCTGTGATGGTCACGTTGGCATGCACCTGCACCTTACCGACCCCCCCCTGGGGGCAGAAGTGGCCTATGGGGGTCCCATCGCCCTCGGCAACTGTGAGCGTGACGTTGCCATGGCATTGATGGTGGTCTCCAGGGTGTATTTGCGTCAGCCCTCCACCAGGGAGCAGCTCCACCGGGGCGTGCCGGGGGCGGCGGACCAGCCAGGTGATGAGGTTCAGGGTGGCGGGGAGGCACGAGGGCATGGGGGGGTCTTCAACGGCACAGCTGGACAGTCTTTCAGAACGCTGCATTCTGGGAAATGAATGGTAGAACATGGGGATGGGTATAGCTCAGTGGTTGAACATGGGGATGGGTATAGCTCAGTGGTAGAGCATGGGGATGGGTATAGCTCAGTGGTAGAACATGGGGATGGGTATAGCTCAGTGGTAGAACATGGGGATGGGTATAGCTCAGTGGTAGAACATGGGGATGGGTATAGCTCAGTGGTAGAACATGGGGATGGGTATAGCTCAGTGGTAGAACATGGGGATGGGTATAGCTCAGTGGTAGAACATGGGGATGGGTATAGCTCAGTGGTAGAGCATGGGGATGGGTATAGCTCAGTAGTAGAGCATTTAACTGCAGATTGAGAGAGGGGGATAAGTGAATCCTGGAGGTTGTGTTTACCTGTGAGCTTGCTGGCTGTGAGCAGGAGGTGGTGAGGGAGGCAGGACTGGAAGGTGAGCAGAGCGACGCTGCTGACAGAGCTGTGGCCTCCTGCAGGAGGTCAGAGTTCAGCTCGGCTCCCAGTCTGGGCCGGCCTAGGGGGTCTTCTCCATGTGGAGGGAGAGTCCTGGCTGCTTCCTCAGGTCCACCCTGCACAGCGCTGCATGGAGGAGCAGGAGCGAGTGGGCAGTGGTGCCACCAGGGGGGGGGCCAGGGGGGACACGGCCACCCTGATACAATTGGCGGGCCCCCCCACTGTCCCCCCTTCCCAGGCACATATGGCCTGGATTTATTTTCTTTTTTTACTACTCAAAAAGGTTAACTGTACCGGTATTAGTGTATGCACATCAGATAATTAGTAACATTAATTGTAAATAGAGAAATGAAAGTATATCAGTATACGATTCCGTAACTACCCTTTATACTACAACAGCATCATAGAATTCATGAACCCAGGCCTGGCCACCCCTATGAACAGTGCCTGGGGTCTGCTCTGTGCATGTTGCTCACCTGGAGGGCTCCCCCTGGTGGTGGACACCAGGAGGTGCAGGGAGAGTCCAGGATGCTTCAGGTCCACTTCACAGTTCCTCAGGGTCAGGGAGAAGGAGCCTGGTAGCCTGGTGGGCTGGGGGTCGTCCAGGCCCAGGCCCAGGACCCCTGAGCCGCTCCGTTGGTACCCCACCCCGGCCTCTTTCTTCAGGCAGCGCCGCCCTGAGACACCCAGGAAGGTGATGGAGCTGCTGTATCTGGGCTGGGCCGCCAATCGCCACTCCATCAGGTCGTCGTCAGGGAAACCGTCAGGGTAATTTGGGGAGAACAGCTCCGTGGACGAGGTCCCTCCGGGAGCGGTTACCGTGACGACGGCGAGGGCTGCCAGGGGAAGTGGAGAAAGGTGTGTGTGTGTGAGTGTGTGAGTGTGTGTGTGTGTGTGTGTGTCTGTGTGTGTGTGTGAGTATCTGTACACACCATTGATGATCACTAACACAACAGCCCCAGGACTAAGAACAACCTCTCACCTACTCACTTTTATTTATTTATTTTTTGCCTTTTTATAACTTGCTGTTGGAGAGAGCAGAGAGAAAGAGATGGGTCGAAGACTAACAGGAAATGTCCCCCTACGTTAGGCCTCAGCCTTAAGCAGTACCCACTCGTACCCAGTGAGCTAGCGGGGCGCCCCCCTGACTCACATTTGACGTCCTCTCCGACAACCACGGGTAAAACGTCTGGCTTCAGCGCCCCCCTGCCTGGGATCTCCAGGGACAGCTGGCCCAGACGCGGGAGCTGCACCCCGCTCACGGAGCCTCCTCCACAGTAAGCTCCCAGAACCACCGCCCCCGTGCTCTGGAAGGCCTGGAGGGAGTAGGTGTGCTGGTCGGGACAGGCCTGCGCAGGCTGGATCTGGGTCAGTCCTGTGGGGGAGAAGTCCAGGAGGAAGGCCCCGGGTCCAGAAGCCCTCAGCGTCCAGGAGAAGGCCCCGGGTCCGGAGGCCCTCAGCGTCCAGGAGAAGGCCCCGGGTCCGGAAGCCCTCAGCGTCCAGGAGAAGTCCCCAGGACCGGAAGCCCTCAGCGTCCAGGAGAAGGCCCCAGGACCGGAAGCCCTCAGCGTCCAGGAGAAGGTCCGGGCGAAGCCCTGCAGAGGCCTGCTGCCTAAATCTGTCTGTCTGACCTCCTCCCTGCAGGAGCTGAAGGCACACACTGAGGGGAGGGGAGGGGCAGAGGAGGGACGGGGAAGAGGGAAGAGGGAAGAGGAGAGGTTGATGGGAGGAAGAGAGGGATTGGAGGGAGAGAAGGAGAGCAGGCGGTGGAAGGCCATGAGGAAGGGCAGACTGAGAGTGTTAAACAGCCTGCTGCCGTTAACAGCCTCTACTGATAAGCTGCTCTGTAATTAACAGTTACTCTGATAACAACTACACAAAGGGACTGTCCTCCTTCCAGCATGGGACCAGCTGTCATCAGTAGAGACTGCCTTGTGGTACAGTGCCACCCTAGCTGGTGTCATGCCATCTGACCTGGTACAGAGTTCCTGCCCTAACATGTTCACAGGAGACATATTCATTGTAAATTCAGTCTTGCCATGCTTCCAGTGACAGTTGACAGAGGTCTTACATTTGATTATGACCTCTGTCAACTGGCACTGGAAGCTACATTTTAGCAGGTCATCATTTTATCCAAAGTACACAGTAAAAATAGAGCATTAAATGGTTCAGCAGAAGATCAAGGATTAGAAGCGCACAGTTCTAACACTGTTTCAGTACTCGGACTCAACGAACGATCTGTATTTACTAGCCACATCGCCAGGTAAACACATGTCAGCGACCAGGCACTGTGAACGATGCAAAGATACCATGTCAATGACAGCAGCTGACTAGCGTATGGCGAACAACACAAACATGATACTTTTGTCTGTACTGACTCTGACGGTGAAGAGCTCCTCAGGGCTAGGCAGCTGATCTCCACGGGCGTGGCCTCCAGGCCCCTCAGCACCACAGAAGAAGAGCACGACTTCCGGAGACCTCCACCGGAGCACACCGCGCACTTTGACCCCGTGAGCTCCCTCCTGCTGATGTTGAAGGTCGTGCCCTGGTCTGGACCACAAGGAACAAAGACATCACTTCTGGTTTTGAGTTTGAGTAGACTAGATGTTACCATCATCATTGCAGTTCAAACTAACGTGAAAACAAATGAAAGTTTCCTTGATTAAGTAACCAACCCTCCCCGTTTAAACATGATAATGTATTGGATGTTTGCATTCTTAGTAGAAAGTATGGGGTCATTTCTCCTAGATTGCCAGTGTGGGTGTGGATGACATTTGCGGAGGATGAGTGAGGATGATGTGTGAGGATGATGTGTGGATATTGTGTGATTATGGCGATGCCACAGCTGACAGTGAGAGCTCAGCTCTGCCCATTGTATGACTAACCACATCTGACTGGCATCCTAAACAAACACATCCTACATTTGCATGAACTGCTCCTCTGTTGTCCTCGATCCCTCCATCCCCCAGCGCTGCCTCTCCCATCTCCTCTGTACATTGCCCTGGATGACTGTTTCTTCGCCAGTCTGACTTCATCTAATGTGTTCATTTAGCAGACACTTTGATCCAGATCCATTTACAGTGCAGGGGGGATTTGAACACATGACCTTGTGATCTGCAGTGTGTGCTCTAACCACTAAGCTAGCCCTACCAAACCCCTTGGCCAGTTTGTCTGTCTCTGTGCCTCTGGTTGGCTTCCTCTCCGTAGAGCTGCTAAACACGGCAGAGAGAGAGGTCTCTTCATCATGGGCTGGATTCAGACTGGTGAACACAGCGCCCGTGTCTCTGAAAGCATGCGTGATAAAGCACAGCTGTCACAATAGTCTGGGATTGGGACACGTGAAGAGCACAACAGGCCAGGTTTCATTTTATTTTGTTACAAAGTTTACCGATTTCTGGCTATCATAAATGGTTGGGATGTAATGTAATGAACAGGATGACTCAAAATCCAAGTTTGACAAGACACGTGTTATGCATAACGTATGTTAACAAACTGAGTGGGACCGAACAAATGCAGTAGTCTGATTTGTAACTAGTTAATGATTATGACCCTCAAATGACATTTCTTGCAACACTTGTTATGCAAACTAAGCGGCCTCTTATGGGGGAGATTTGTGTCTTTATGTGCAAATCTTTTTCATTGCATATAAAAATAATGTAACCTTTTTCCAAAGGCTTTTGCTCCCTTGGTTTGAAATATATTTGCTTTGCATGCATAACGTTTTAATCTCGATTACGTAAAGCTCATTTTGTTTGTGGGTGTTTTGAAATGCAAAAATGTTGCAGTCAACAAAAATGCACAAATGTACACACACACCTTCAGATGCCCGCTCGACACACACACACACACACACATACTCATACATACACACACACATACTCATCCACACACACACACACATACACACACACACACACACACATACTCATACACACACACACACACACACACACACACACACGACATTGGAAGTTAATCACAACAGTTAGCCTGATTCTTTCACGGATGAAATATGTTCCAGCAGCAGCCTGTGGTGTCCCTGCCGGCCCACAGCTGGCATGGGTCTACTCTGTCACTAGAACTGTGGGACGTTTTGCATTAAAGGCGGAAAAACGGATTGTGTCATTGTCCTATCTTGTCCATAGGCCTAACCTTCGTAGCGAAAACGGTTTTGAAATCTGAGATTCAGGCCTATACAAATGTCAATAATTCTTACACCTTTCATTTAGCAAAGTTATGGGTAATGCTCATTAACTTTTCCAATATCGAATAATGTACACGTGACAGTCAATGGATCAGGGCCTTTGTAAAATCTCCGTTTACCCGGGAAAACATTCTCCTTCTTCGATCGTTTCAGCTTACCTGATACAACGAAAACCGCGCCTGTAACTCCCAGAATCTGAAGAACCAAGCCGATCTTTGGTGAGGTCATACTTGACTTTTAATTGACAGATTAGTTATACATAGAGAAGGCTTTGTTTACGTAAAAGCATGTAACTGCAATGTTGCTATGACGGACTCGCAGAATTACAGTGCTGGGCTTTATTTCCTGCTTAATGTCATTCAACATATATAAGGCGTTGACTCAGGTAAACTACTGCAGTTATAACCGGATGTATAAACTGGGGGGCTGAAAATTGTTGATACTAGACGCAAAAAAAGAAAAAGTAAACAGTCCGTAGAGTATAAATAGAAACACTTACTTTAATTTAGTTCAATTCCCATACAAATATATTTATACAAATAAGCTCTGAGCAAGAAAAATTTAATATTAACCTGTTAATATTGAGGTTGATATCAGTTGGATACAACGTCAATATTGCAGGCCTATACAGTTTAAAAAATATCTAGTCTATATAATGAGATATACAGTAAGTAGGCCTAATATTTAGAGTCAACATTACGCTACACCCGATCACAGCACATTATAAACTTCAAGTGTCTGAGGTCTAAGCACAGCAAATACCACAATATTCATATACATTTAAAAACTATACAAACACTGCTTTAAAAAAACATACTTAGCCTAATATATGTTGTAGGCTACCCCATGGCGTAATCGGTAAAGGTCTACTGAGACAGTTTAAGTTATAAATGTAAACAATTTTTCCAATAACATGAGTAACAGTTCATTGTTGGCTACATCATTTCCTTTAAAGAGGCAGCTTGGTCTTACATTCCATGTTTGATTTGAGTTAGTTTTCTTATCTAGGTCGTCTCTGTTCCATCCCGTTAGGCAGAAATCCTGCTATGATAGGCACCGGCCAAATGAGAGCAGCAACACTCCACACGATGATGACCAAAGTCATGAAACAAGCCACGAGAGTGGACTCGATGGGTTTACGGTTAAGCCTCCAACTTGTGTCGCCCTTCAGCTCGTCCAGGCTGAAGTCTATGCAGCAGAAAGTAATAGGGTCCCCCGTTTGCTGCCCCCCCCTCGACCTGGCTTGACCGAATCGCCTGTACCGCGAGAGACCGCATCCAACGCACAGCCTCAGTTCCTGTTGCCCGCCGGTGACGCCGAGGTGTTCGATGAAAACCGGCGATATTGCCCTGTTGAAAGCAGCAGTGAAAAATGCTCTGCCATGGTTGTTCGTGGTGTAGACAAACACGTCGCATTGAAAACCGAAACTGCTGTCCCACCGAACGACCAGCGAGGTCGGTAAAAGTCTGTGCACGCTGACATTGCACTGTGGCACTGGCTGCAGCGACGATCCCGATGAGGATTCGCTCTCCTCCACCGATCTCTTCAAGTACCGCACGTCCACTTCCAAGTTGGCCAGGAATCTGTTGGTGGAGTTGATGGGCGGCAGAAGGATGTCTTCGTCGCTCCAGCCGCGGCAGCGCTGGAGGAGACCCGCTACAGTGGTCAGCGCCAACAGAAGAGTCCGAGATTGGTTCAGCATGGCATAGGGTGCGTCTCTCCTGCTCGCATGATGTTCCGTGGAGTATGAAAAGCGACGGATGAGGCGTTTCCAACGGTAAACGTCTGTCACCAGCGCGCGAGTAAACAAGCGTCGATCGTCTGTCGTTGCCGGAGAGGAAAGTTGAGGATGTACCGATTGCGCACGGTTAAACATGGAAACGTCAATGTGTCCATCACACGCGAGTGCTCCCCCTCCCTCGACTGGGTTCTCTAAGTAACTGGATTTTTGCCAATCCGATCCCCGCTAAACTGGAGATAATCTGGCAGACTGAGAGAACATCGTTTATTGCATTGCTAGAATCTCACGCTCTGAGATTCAGGTGTGCGCGCTGACAGTGGCAGTATAGGACTACACGCACGTGCAGACTGCGCGCGACATACCGTTACCTGTCAAATTATTTATCAAAATAAACAATATTTGTTTTTTATTGATAATTGTTGTATTGTTTTGTAATCCATCAAAACTCCTGAACTCCTAAATACTGATTTTAAAAATCAGTAGTCCCATTTTCTGGCGTGCCTATAAACACTCCAAGTATTGCTCGATCTCATCAACTGCTGCTAACTGTATCATTTTCTTCCCAATGCATGAGTATGTTTAGCAGACTCGGTGTGTTTGTGTGCTTGGGTGGGTGGGTGGGTGGATGAAGTCTGTATTTATTTGCGCGACAGAGAAAGAGAGATAGATAGAGAGAGAGAGAGAGAGAGAGAGAGAGAGAGAGAGAGAGAGAGAGAGAGAGACACCAAGCTGGGCTGCCGTCTTTGGGTGAAAGTTCACATTTACAGATAAGGGGTCTCATTTATAAACTTATAAACGTTGCGTACGCACATTTTCAGCCCCGTTTTGTGCGTACCCCACGTTTAAAACCTCAAACCGCAAAGGTTGTGATTTATAACAAACAAACTTGACGAGAGAATGTAGACCTACAGTCCTCCACGCAAACTCTGACCCGTGCGTAGGCCTACGCACATTTTGGAGACTGGAAATTGGCGATGCAGATGACCGTATAGTCAGACAGCAGAGAGTAAATGTGGGAAGAACGATGAACCTACTCGTAATATATATAAAAAATGTTTTGTTTTCCTCACACACGTTTCACTCCATATTGGCCGGGTTTCCCAGATTCGTTAAGAAGCTCTTAACGCTAAGAGCGTCTTAAGAACATTCTAAGTGCGCTCTAGAACGCTCTTAGAACGTTCTTAAGAAGATCTTAGCGTTAAGAGCTTCTTAACGAATCTGGGAAACCCGGCCATTATCATTATCATGAAGATTAAATCTAGCAGTGTTACTTGCGCTTGTAGCTTACTGAGTTATAATAGTTCCATAAACACCTTGTAAAATCCAACTCAAATCTTAAATCAAAATTCAGCGCTGTCTCACCATCACATTGTCCACTACGGGAGTGCAGGAGGAGGAGATGGCCCAAATTCATGGAATACAGGATAACATCATATATGTATACCTTTAGATAACTGCAGAACACAATGTATAACTAAATATATTTATTTAATAATGTGCATCATCAAACTGGAAATACAGCCGTTAAGCTCCCGTGCAATCACTCGTCCTCGTTATCAAGCCAAACTTTAATACTGTTCATAACAATTTGTTTTAAACAATTACATTTGTTTTCAAATTGTATCTCAACTCAGTTGTGAGTATTACTTGCACAGTTGATAGCAGCATCAATGTGCTGCCCCTCGCGCTGTGTTTTTTATTGGTGATCCACAAGCCACCAAATAATGTGGCTTTCGGGCCTCGACCTCGCCCACAACTAACAGTGTCTGTGAAGTGGCGCTTTTTCGTTATTTTCCCACCTGTAGCCATGATGATTTAGCCTGGCTCTGCCCTATGTACTTCCGCTCAATTTGGATTTTGCTTCTGTACTCGGTCTGGCCATTCAGTACGTAAGTCAGATTTTGCAGGTTGGTTTGTAACCGGCCAATCGCACGGTTTTATAAGTCTGATTTTTGGGGGGGGCGTACGCCATTTTAGGCTTTTGGACGTAGGCCTACACTTTTAGTGAGAATCCTAACGTTTTATAAATAGGTGCGTTCGACATCGACTGCGGCTGCATGAAACGACCGGCGAGAGTTGCCGCTTGCAGTCGGGGAGGAGTTAAAAACGCCTCTTTAAAGTCGGACATTCCTGCTTCTCGTGGTTTGCTGCGTTGACGTCAGTCATGAACCCTATCGCCTCAACTCAATTAAACTTAGTCTTTCCGTTAGTGAAGAGGCGGACTAAAACACATTCTTCAACAAATATTTAATTCAATTAAATTGTTTGGTTCGGATTTGAGCATTGGCAAAACTGATGGTGTCAGAATAAATACAAATTACGCGTCAAAGTTGTCGTGTGTGAGTCTGGCCAAATAGCAATAGGTGTGTTCGACATGTACTGACTTCATGTAGCGCCGCAGCCGGCTGCAGCCGGCTGACTTAAAACAGTGAATTCTGGTTAGACTTTTTGTCCGACTTGAGACGGCGCCGAGGCTAGGTCACTGTGACGTGGCCATCAAAGTACCGTGAGATCGATTCGAGAACTGCCAGCTGTGTAGTTGAGCGCATTTTCTCAAGAGCAACTGCACGGGTTCTAATGACGACACAGTTATTTCATGATTGGCCATACTCACACACGACAACTTTGACGCGTGTTTTGTAATTATTAGGTGTGTTCGACTTCATGCAGCACCGTCGGCGCCTGCAGCCGCCTGCAGCCCGGCTGACTTGAAGCAGCCAATGGCATTCTCACCTTCAAGGCAGCCGGCTGCAGCCGACTGTCGGCGCCGCCTTTGCTGCATGAAGTCGGACACAGTCTGCAGCAAAGGCGACTTCCTTGCCGGCTGCCTTGAAGCTGAGAATGCCAATAGGTGCATTCGACATGGACTGCGGCTGCATGAAAGGACTGGCGAGAGTAGCCGCTTGCAGTCTGGGAGGAGTTGAAAACGGCTCTGTGAAGTCGGAAATTTCAGCTTCTCGTGGTTTGCTGCATTGACGCCAGTCACGGCCGATTAAGCGCTGTTTGCGTACTTTACTTTATTTATAATTAAACGTTGTCTTTCCATTAGTGAAGAGGCGGAGTAAAACCTTTTTCTCAAACACATATTTTATTCAATTAAACAGTTTGGTCCGGATTTGAACATTAGCGAAACTGATGCTTGCGCACGTGCGCTTAACCTTCTTGTTGTGTTGGGTCAAAAGTGACCGATTTACAAGTTCTGGGAGTCAGTTGGCTGAGCGGTTATAGAATCGGGCTAGTAATCAAGAGTTTACCGGTTCGAATCCCGGCTGTGCCAAATAACGTTGTGTCATTGGGCAAGGCACTTCACCCTTTGCCTGGGGGGAATGTCCCTGTACTTACTGGAAGGTGCTCTGGATAAGAGTGTCTGCTAAATGACTACATTTAGTGATACTCTCTGCAGTATCAGACATCTCTCACCTGACCCATGCCTCACATTTGCGGGCTTAATTAGCTGCTGAGGTTGTTGTGTCCCAAGAATGGGAGTTTGTCCTGGTCTTCATCACCAACTGAGAGGAGAAGTCAACTGTCGACTGAAAATGACATAAGGATGACCCCAGGGTCAACCAGATATGCCATCTCCCGGGTTGATGACATAAAATCCCGCTTCTAACTGTTCCATTGAAACCATACTCATAAACATGACTAACTTGGAGGGTAGATATGTTTACAAAGACAACTGGAAGGAGATAGACCGGACCAACATCCAAGCGTATTCAAAATAATCCATATATTATGCTTCTTTCACTCAAAAAGGAGTCGCAAACGCTTGTATCAATGAGGCCTTCAAGCCATAAATGGCAAACAGAAGTTTAAAACTTGTAATGTAAGTGTAACAGGGGTGTAACAGACGTGGTCTTGCTCCGTTAGAAGGCTTTATGGACCATTTGTTCGTCCCTGCCTGGTCTCGAACATGCCACCTCTAAACTGCCCAGGGCAACCACTACCAGCTACGCCCAAGAAAAGCTAGCTATTCGTTGACGCGGGTGGCCTGTTACATACCTGAGGAGTGAGTTTCACCGATTCACCACGGTTACGTAAACAAGAACTTAAGTTGCTAAAAAGATCTAACACAACATTAGTTGATAATATATGGATTATTATGGAATTATAGTCAGCTATAATGGGTCACTTTTGACCGGGAACACAAAAGTAGGGAACAAGAAACAAACACAACAGGAGGGTTAATTTCCTATAAATGGTGGGAAAACCGAAGCGCAATGTGCACACACACTTTGTGTTTTGTTCGTACGCGACGTTTTCACGTGAATTCCACGCAGAGTTTATAAATGAGCTCCCAGATCTCTGGTTGGCTTCGAAAACATCTCCATGAGGTGAACAGACCACTTTACAGCCATTACACAACCGTAAGATGATTGTAAAGCTCCTCTCAGGACGCGGGGAGCACGAGTGTGTGACGAGCAGGTGTGTGAGATAAAAGCCTTGAGAGCGAGTAATCACACGCTCTTCCTTTATGTTAATGGTTTGGCCTTAATGAGTTCCTCTTCAGCTTTGCCTGCTTTAAGAGGGGTTTAAGGTGTGCTGCAATACATGCATCCTTAATGAGGCGCTTTCAAAGGTCGTTTTATTAGGGCCCCTGCTGTTGGCCGCCTTTGAGTTGGGGAAGTGACGTGTAAGTCCCTTCAGTAAATGTCTCCGCATAAACAAATGAGCCAAAAAACCTTCAGTTTTGTCATTTAGAAAACTCCTCTTGAGGGTCTTCATGTCTTAAGCGCGCTCGGTCATCAGCACGTGGAAAAACCTGATAGAGTTGGTTTCACAATTACTGCGCGCGACGCAGCTGCAGTCGCATTCGATTTTGTTCCTCCCTTGAATAGACGTTTCCAACCTGGTGGTAGCTCTAGCGCACCTGACGTGTTTCGGAGCGCTGTGTCGCTAACCGCCCACGCCATGTCCCTGCTGTCAGGTTCTGCATGCGCGTGATGGGGCTGTGTTTGTAATGAGCCTCCCTCAGGCGGCTCACGGGCCAGGTCACATCCCTGCATGAACACAAAGAACGCGAGAGCCAACACCCTCTTGTCTGACTCAAAGCCATTCTCAGGGTGCAATATTGGATTAAGGAATTCAGTTCATTCATTCAAAAGCGTATTCACTGTGGGTTATAGTTTCAGAGTACAATCTCAGATGTAGGCCTGTAGCTTAAGTACATATTTTTTTTCTGGTTAACAAAAACGTAATGTTCTATATAGAGACACTTCCGTTTTATCTCTTCCCTAGAAAATCCTCCCCATCATTTATATACCCCCCTCTAGAGAGCAGAGTCAGTGGGCTAGCCAAGCCCCACGGGTCATTAATTTAGACGGGAAGAAAGGCATAGTAATAATTCATCATTGTGTCTTTCATCTTTGCTCGGGAATATGTATGACACTTGTATGAATTGTTTTCCTCAGTGCTGCTGAAATGGCTTAATTTGCCTCTAAGGACTGCCTCCCCGTGTTTGATATGAGTCGCAGTCGAAGCGGAAGACGCTGGCCGCATTTGGCCCCAATTTGCACCTGAAAGAGCTCTCCCCTCTCCGTTGTTTTTGCAAATCAAGTCTACGGAGTCTGGACTACACTGCTCCAAAACCCTGCATCTCTCCAACTGAACACACACGTTCTGCTCCAAAACCCTGCCTCTCCTACTAAACACACACAGACATACACGGACACACACATACTCCCACATACCCCCCGAATCCTGGCCCTCTGCTCAAGACTAGATTCGCGCAGGCGAATAGAGAAAATGTAAATGGTTTTCTTGTTCATTAATTATGCTATAAAAATGTAAATTGCTTCAGCGCCAAAAATGCTAATGGGACAGAGATAAAAGCCTCTTGTGCCAAAAGAGAATGTATAAAAGATTCATTTTCTCAAAGCGTATCTCTTACGCCGCTGCCCAGGAAGTAGAGTTGTTAGTGGCGTCTGGCTGGGCTCCACGCGCTCTCTGCAGTATCAGACGTGTCTCATCTGACCCATGCCTCATGTTCGCTGGCTTCATAAGCTGCTGAATATTGGTCAGATGTTCCCTCCTCCCGTCCTCCCGTCCTCCTCTGAGTCAGGAGAGCGGGCCACCTCCTGCCTCGCTTCAGCGACGCATTCCAGCCCTGCCCTCATTGCCACGGTAACCAACTTGACCCTTCATGCCGCTCACTTAAATGGAGACGCGTTTTTTTTTTTTTTCTTCGTTGGAAAGACCCAGAGAGATTTATAAGTAAGGCACATTAATCCTATCCTCAGAGGCACTTCTAAGAGTGGCTGTGGTAGACTGGGGGGTTGGCGCCTCCCTCCCCACGCCTCAATCTTAAAAGGCATTAGACCCCCCCCCCCTCCAGCCCCGCCTCTCCAGCACCCCCTGTAGACAGTGTGTGGGACTGTTGAGGGGTCGGTTGGACAGACGAGAGGTAAGCTAATTAGTCTCCTTAATGACTGAGGAGCCCTGGTAACAACCGGCTGAGGAGGGGTGGGGCGGTGGGGTGGTGAGGGGGTGGGGGGATGGGGCGGTGGGGGGGTGGGGGGGTGGGGTGGTGTTTGTCAGGAAAGGATGTGTTCTCTCAGGAAACACGTTCACTGTATAATAAGCCCTGAGAACTCACACACTGGAGTTGAATGCAATGAAATTGATGATGGAATCATGGAATCCTCAGTCTTCAACTCTACCTCGCTAACATTCAGTGATCAGTACTGAAGTACTGAAACGTTTTCATTACTGAAGTCAGCTTCAGCACAGTCTGAGCCTCCCCCCCCCCCACCCCATCCTCGATAAGAGTGAACACCAGGTTACCAAGAGTCTGTGTTCAAACCACTCCTTTCTGAAGAGAAGTGCTTCAAGTCAGGTGTCAGGATAACAAGGAGGGAAATCACCACTCAACAACCCTCACATCTTCATCCTGCGGCTGTCAGACGGTCTTCCTCGGCCACCATGGTCTCCGGTCTCTCTATCTCCTCGGGGAGAAGATCAGCGAGGATCAGGCAGTCTCTGACACGCTTGTTGTCTGGAAACAGGCCCTGAAAATCCCATTTGCGAGCGAGGCCTGGGGCATGCAGAGTGCTGCAGAACCCTCACGCCACAGCCCCCTGGTCCTGCAGGCGAGATGGTGTGAGATTGCTATCCGACGTGGACGTGAATCACAGGCTCGTCGCTGAAAGGTCACTGCGGACAGGTGGAGACAAGCCTCTCCTTTTCCTTTTCCCTCTCCTTCCCTCAGTTCAGTCGTTTGTCATCTGGTTCTGGGCTAGAGGAATGCAATCTCCCTTCTGAAACAGGGCAGCAGGGAGTAATCACCTGTGGGCTGTTTATCATGGTTGGAACAGGGGAGGGGAGGGGAGAGGAGAGGAGGGGGGGAGGGGAGGGGAGAAGAGAAGAGAAACGAAGAGAGGAGGGGAGGGGAGAGGAGAGGAGAGGAGAGGAGAGGAGGGGGAGGGGAGGGGAGGGGAGGGGAGGGGAGGGGAGGGGAGGGGAGGGGAGGAAGGGGGGGAGGGGAGGGGAGGGGAGGGGGAGGGGAGGGGAAAGGAGAGGAGAGGAGAGGAGAGGAGAGGAGAGGAGAGGAGAGGAGAGGAGAGGAGAGGAGAGGAGAGGAGAGGAGAGGAGGGGGTGGCAGTAACGACAGCTTGCATAAGAGATTACTGTAGTTAGAAACCAGCAGAGGAATACTGTCAGAGCTCAGAAATCCCTAAGCAGTGTTAACCACAGCAGACAGACATGCTATTGTTTTGAGTGCCTCCCATCATACGGCAGCATAGAGAGGCTGTGCAAGGGAGTGTGTGATGGAGAGAGGACAAGAAAGATAGAGAGATAAGATGGAGGAAGAGAGGGACAGCTGGATTCCCTCTCATGAGACAGACTCGATCACAGTGCCTTGATACAGAAGGGTTGTATGGTACATATCAATACACATGACTTACATTATGATCACAACCAGTGACTGCAACGGTGCAGGATTCAAAACGACCCAAAGTCAGGCGAAGTGGTTCAGCTGTTCAAAATAACCTCGAGCATTTGAACTCTGACCCCGGACTGCATGGGAAACAGCCCTGTGTGTCCATGGAGACACACGTCTCCACTTCCTGGAAGGGGAACATTTTTGTTCATTAACATGAAAGCACATCAATAAAAGATCGACAACAGGATTACTGACCTCCAGATTAACCCAGTGTCTCTCTCTCTCTCTCTGGAACACAACCCCCTTCCTGTGGACCCGAGGGCATCTTAATAATACAGTCTGTTAGACAACTCCATATTCTCCAGTCTTTTTTTGAGTGCTGTAACTCAGCATGGAGCTTGGGTGACTCCTGAGCGTGTTGTGGGTCTCCTGTAGGGAATATTCATACAGTGCGTTCACATGCGTGGATTTCACGCTCTGCAGTGCTCTGCTAGCATGGAATCAAATCTCTGAGTGGGAGGTGGCAAAGTTGGAAGCTCCGTGCAGCTAGATAGCTTACTAGTTACAGTGCCCTCCAAAAGTATTGGAACAGTGAGGCGAATTCCTTTATTTTTGCTGTAGACTGAAAACATTTGGGCTTGACATCAAATAATGAACGTGAGACCAGAGATCAACGTTTCAGCTTTTATTTCCAGGTATTTACATCAGGATCTGATGCACAACTAAGAAAATATCACATTTTGTTTGAATCCAATCATTTGTCATGTGATCAAAAGTATTGGAAAAGATATACTTAAAACATATTTAAGTGAATAAGACTTAATATTTAGTTGCAAATCCTTTGCTTTCAATAACTGCAGCAAGTCTGTGACCCATTGACGTCACCAAACTTTTGCATTCTTCCTTTTTCATGCTTTCCCAGGCTTTCACTGCAGCCTCTTTCAGTTGTTGTTTGTTTTGTGGGGTTCCTCCCTTCAGTCTCCTCTTAAGCAGGTAAAATGCATGCTCTATAGGGTTTAAGTCTGGAGATTGACTTGGCCAGTCTAATACCTTTCATTTCTTGCCCCTGATGAACTCCTTTGTTGTTTTGGCAGTGTGTTTTGGGTCGTTATCTTGCTGCATGATGAAGGCTCTGCCAATCAGTTTGGTTGCATCTTTCCTTAAATTGGCAGACAAAATGTTTCTGTAGACTTCCGAGTTCATTTTGCTGCTGCCATCATGTGTTACATCCTCAATGAAGATTAATGAGCCCGTCCCAGAAGAAGCCATGCAAGCCCAAGCCATGACATTACCTCCACCGTGTTTCACAGATGAGCTTGTGTGTTTGGGATCATGAGCAGTTCCTTTCTTTCTCCAAACTTTAGCCTTTCCATCACTTTGGTAAAAGTTAATCTGAGTCTCATCAGTCCATAAAACTTTGTCCCAGAATTTTTGAGGTTCATCTCTGTACTTTTTGGCAAATTCCAGCCTGGCCTTCCTATTCTTCTTGCTAATGAGTGGTTTGCATCTTCTGGTGTAGCCCTTGTACTTTTGTTCATGAAGTCTTCTGCGAACAGTAGATAGTGATACCTTCACTCCTGCCATCTGGAGGTTGTTGCTGATCTCACTAACAGTTGTTTTAGGGTCTTTCTTTACAGCTCTCACAATGTTTCTGTCATCAACTGCTGATGTTTTCCTTGGTCTACCTGTTCGACGTCTGTTACTTAGTACACCAGTAGTTTTCTTCTTCTTCAGGACATTCCAAATGGTTGTACTGGCTATGGCCAATGTTTCTGCAATGGCTCTGATTGATTTTCCATCTTCTCTAAGACTCACAATTGCTTGTTTTTCACCCAAAGACAGCGCTCTGGTTTTCATGTTGTTTTCACCTCTGAATACAGTCTGCATAGACAAAACCTATCTTACCCAATCTGAACCTGAGTGTAGACATTCAGTGGTATTTATTGATTGAATAATGTATGTAATAGGACACACCTGGGCAACAAAACACACCTGTCAGTCACATGTTCCAATACTTTTGCTCACGTGACAAATGGGTGGGTTCGAACAAAAAGGTGATATTTTCTAATTTGTGCATCAGATCCTGATGTAAATACCTGGAAATAAAAGCTGAAACGTTGATCTCTGGTTTCACATTCATCGTTTGATGTCAAGCCCAAATGTTTTCAGTCTACAGCAAAAATAAAGGAATTGGCCTCACTGTTCCAATACTTTTGGAGGGCACTGTATGTCTGTAGCTATTAGTGTCCTTGTTTGCCTTGTCTGTCTCACAAAAACAGATGAAAGGGTGGTGATGTCTGATTTGACCCTAGCCATCTGCTACGTTTTAGTAATACAGAATGCATATGCCCCATTAGTGTATCGGGGGGGGGTTCTCCTGTAGACCAGGCCTTCATCCAACTCTTGCTCGCAGTAACCAGGGTGATGACCACATCGTAACCGAGGTGAGGACCGCATGGTAACCAAGGTGATGACCGCACGGTAACTGGGGTGATGACCCATCTACAGCTGCAGACCTAAAGCTGTGTCTGAAATGGGTCAGGATCCCATTTACATCCTCTTTCTCTATTCTCTCTCTCTCTTTCTCTCTCTTTCTCTCTCTCTTTCTCTATTCTCTCTCTCTCTTTCTCTCTCTCTTTCTCTCTCTCTCTCTCTCTCTATCTCTCTCTCTCTCTCTCTCTCTCTCTCTCTCTCTCTCTCTCTCTCTCTATTCTCTCTTTCTCTTTCTCTCTTTCTCTATTCTCTCTTTCTCTCTTTCTCTCTCTCTCTCTCTCTCTCTCTCTCTCTCTCTCTCTCTCTCTCTCTCTTTCTTTCGAGTGAAGAGAGGAGAGAAAACAGAAGAGAGAGCAGAGAGGAGAGAGAGGAGAGAAGAGAGAGAGGGGAGAGGAGAGAGCAGAGAGGAGAGAGGAGAGAGAGGAGAGAAGAGAGGAGAGAAGAGAGAGGAGAAAAAGGAGAGAGGAGAGAAGAGAGAGGAGAGAGAGGAGAGAGGAGAGAAGAGAGAGAATAGGAGAGAGGAGAGAGGAGAGAGAGCAGAGGAGAGAAGAGAAGAGAAAGGAGAGAGAGGAGAGAGGAGTCCTGGGTTTAGCTCTTGGACATCAAACACATTTACTATCACAGCAATGCTGACACCTCCCCATCACTCCAGTCCCTCCCTCCCTCCCATCCTCCCTCCCATCCTCCCTCCCTCCCTCCCATCTTCCCTCCCATCCTCCCTCCCTCCCATCCTCCCTCCCTCCCTCCCTCCCATCCTCCCTCCCTCCCATCCTCCCTCCCTCCCTCCCCCATCCTCCCTCCCTCCCTCCCATCCTCCCTCTCTCCCCACCTCCCTCCCTCCCTCCCATCCTCCCTCTCTCCCCACCTCCCTCCCTCCCTCGCTCCCTCCCTCCCTCCCTCCCCACCTTCCCTCCCTCCCTCCCATCCTCCCTCCCTCCCTCCCCACCTTCCCTTCTCCCTACCTTGCATGTTTCAAGATCCTTTCACTCATGCGAAGACTGTGATTATCAGGTGTTGAACTCTGCCTTGATTGTGAAGGTCGGTGTGATACGAATGATGAAGTCTTCTAGGAGAGATGCTAGGTCGGGGTAATAACCTAGCAACCTAGTGGTAATAACCCCCCTCCCCATGCAAAGGTGTATAATCTTTTTATAATAATGTTTGGATGTGGATGCGAACCTTTGATCTGCAGTCCGATGCATTACCACTGAGCTGAAGCCTACCTATGCCTTCATCGTATAAATGTCAAAGGCTGAACTCTGAGCACTGTAAGTGATCTAACCATGTGTTCATCTGGCTCTGAACACTGAGCACTGTAAGTGATCTAACCATGTGTTCATCTGGCTCTGAACACTGAGCACTGTAAGTGATCTAACCATGTGTTCATCTGGCTCTGAGCACTGTAAGTGATCTAACCATGTGTTCATCTGGCTCTGAACACTGAGCACTGTAAGTGATCTAACCATGTGTTCATCTGGCTCTGAGCACTGTAAGTGATCTAACCATGTGTTCATGTGGCTCTGAGCACTGTAAGTGATCTAACCATGTGTTCATCTGGCTCTGAACACTGTAAGTGCTCTAACCATGTGTTCATCTGGCTCTGAACACTGTAAGTGATCTAACCATGTGTTCATCTGGCTCTGAACACTGAGCACTGTAAGTGATCTAACCATGTATTCATCTGGCTCTGAGCACTGTAAGTGATCTAACCATGTGTTCATGTGGCTCTGAGCACTGTAAGTGATCTAACCATGTGTTCATCTGGCTCTGAGCACTGTAAGTGATCTAACCATGTGTTCATCTGGCTCTGAACACTGAGCACTGTAAGTGATCTAACCATGTGTTCATCTGGCTCTGAACACTGTAAGTGATCTAACCATGTGTTCATCTGGTTCCGAACACACAGATGGGGGAAACATCTTGCAACTCAAAACAATCGGCTGGAAATGTGTTGTTGCTACGGTAACAGGCAAGCGCTTTCCAGCGTGCGCTCCAGTCAGTACAGTGACCTATCAGTGATATCTTAAGCTTTTAATATCTATAATTCTATTATTCCAGGGTAATGCGCTGGATAAATAAAACGGGTGGATTAACTATGTAGCCCAGTCCGAACCAGCTCTTTTCTGTCCTTGATTCAGACAACCCATCGGTTTAGGGAACACACACACACACAGACGTACCCAGTTTGGGCTATGTGTGTGAGAAAACCCTGGGTGAATTTATACAAACCTAGAGGTTGTTTTCAATTTATGCGTACGCAATGCATCCTCTAAGAGATCCAAAACATTTCAGCAAGGAGTCTGGGCTTTATTCCCTTCTGTTTGGATCGAGATAGGCCTGTCCTTCTGAGGAAGGAAGCTTTCAGTACCTCAACCTTCGACTACGCTCCCCTGTTGAGAACAATGAGCATCAGCAGCTTCACCCGTGTTCTGTGTCAGCTGAGCCTGTTCATGTACCCAGTCTGACCCTGGTTGTTCCCCTGGTCCCCCCTCAGATCGTGCTGGTTGTTCCCCTGGTCCCCCCTCAGATCGTGCTGGTTGTTCCCCTGGTCCCCCCTCAGATCGTGCTGGTTGTTCCCCTGGTCCCCCCTCAGATCGTGCTGGTTGTTCCCCTGGTCCCCTTCAGATCGTGCTGGTTGTTCCCCTGGTCCCCTTCAGATCGTGCTGGTATTCCCCCCAAGCCTTTTCAGCATTTACTGGCGTTCGATTCCTGTTCAGACTCTCGCCTGTGTGCGTGTGTGTGTGCTTGTTTGTTCCGTTTTTGGCTTCTGAGTTTGGTTTACGAGGTCAAGTCCCTGGAAGCTGCCATTCCTGCATCTGATCTATCAGGGACCACGCTGCAGGAGACTTTTGGACTAATCTTCCTATTTTGTTGATGGTGTGTTATGATTATATGAGATCAGATGCCAGTAGATTATGTGACAATAAATATGTGGACCCAAACAAAAAAAACATTTCTTCAAATGTAAACAAGATAGATCCAAGAGACATATGGAATGCATATAAAAAAACATTTAATTACGATATTTTTTATTCAACAATAAAATTGACTGTTGTTTGCCATGACCACCACGTGAGAAGAGTAACAAAAAACCAATAGCCCCATTTTTATTAAAACACTCATTTTCAAGCACTATAGCCTTATTATAGTGCTATAACTTAATTCCCACAAATATATAATATATCTATTTGTTAAAATAAGTTACACATTTTTCAAAAAATACGTTATGTCTGAGTGTTCATTTGACGTTCTTGTGATGTGTAGTTACTCTTTACTGCTCACACTGCTCCAACAGAAAGCTGGTAATAAAGTTTTTTCAAAACAACATGGCGGCGCACATTGAGCACCCGTAAGCTATAACCAACGATATTAAAAAGTATAATAGATTTGCTATTTTGTTTAGCTAATGGATAACTGTTTATAAGGACTTCGAAGTCTACACAGTGAGTATCCGACTCTTCGGTTTCATCATGTTTTGGAACGGTTTATTATGTTCTTGCTACATTTGTTTTATAAACAGCTACTCAAGCTGTCAACGACATTGCTTCGCTCGCCATCCGCAAGTCATTCATTCCATAACACACGGATATATTCTTAACCTAAATGTGAATTAAAATCCAGAAATCTATCAAAAAACGGCAAAGCTTTGTATCTGTCAACTGAAAGGCTCGTGCCAGCAACCTACCATCAGAACCGTAAACGTCAAAGCGTTTTTCTTGTCATTCAAGGACAATCGGGATGTTTGAGACAGGTTTCAGACAGCACATAGAGAAATATTACTCGGATACAGCCACACGACTGTCACATCGAGTCCTTTTGGCTCAGAAATTGTAAATAGGTTATGTAACCATAGAAACCTACTACATTTTCTCTCTCTCTCCTTTCCTCCTTCTCTCTATCTATCTCTCTCTCTCTCTCTCCCACACACACTCGCATCCACTTACTCACAGCCTTGAGTGTTTGTCTCGATGCTCCCGCTTGCTGTTCCGCTCCTTCAGAAGGCAACGTGCAGATGATGTCTGTGGAAGGTGTGCGTGTGGGTAGAGCCGATGGCTCACCGGTGCCAGATGATGCTGCTTTTCCAGGAAACCTCTCCCATTCTCCCCCCCCCCCCCCCCCCCCCCGATTTCTGACTGCTTACAATAAAAAGTAAGGAATTATTTTTCTGTGGCCCCCCTCATTTTAAGCAGATGATGAGGGCTTGGCTGCTACAGCACTCCCTCTTACTCATCCCCCTCATCCTCCTCCTCCCCCCGTCCTCCTCCACAGTCTCCTGCTCCCCCTCCTCCTCCTCCCCCCCCCGTCCTCCTCCTCCTCCCCCGTCCTCCCCTGTCTCCTCCCCCCCCTCCTCCCCCCCTCCTCCTCCTCCATGCTAAGTGTCCTTGTCTTCCTCAGGTGAGGGAGCCATGCAGATGTCAGCATCCCGGCTGCTCCTCTGCCCTGTCGGCCCCCACAGGCGCGCCCTCCACACCCCCCTACTCCGCTTCCTGTCCCCCGCACCCCACTTCCTGTCCCTCCGAGCGCGGTCTCTGTTTAGCGAGACGGGGGTGTGGGAGAGGGACTACCGGGCGGAGACCGCGGCGCGGCGTGGAGCGATGGTGGCGCCCGCGCATCCAGGAGCAGTGGAGGAGGGATACGCTGCAGGAGGTGAGGCGGCCCCCAAATCAAATACAAGTCAAACAAAATAAAAAATCGATGATGACCCTTTCTGAGTGAGTCATCTCCTGGGGGAAATTGGTTTAGAGCGTCTGTGATGACTTGGTCAGGATGCGAGGTCATTCTATATCCCCACTTTGGTGATGATCTTCTTGTGTTGTGGCAACCGTCAGAGGACACCGGCTCACTCCCACTTCAGTCTGCTGACACGTCCTCTTATCCTGGCTGCTCTGCAGACAGACAGACAGACAGGTAGACCAGACAGATGTGACAGGCAGACAGACAGATGTGACAGGCAGACAGACAGACAGACAGACAAACAGGCAGACAGCTGTTGCAGTCAGACAGGCAGCTGTCACAGACAGACAGGCAGACAGACAGGTGTCACAGACAGACAAGCAGACAGGCAGACAGACAGATAGACAAGCAGACAGACAGACAGGGATGTTAGTTCTGTAGTGTGGTGAGGCATGAGTCATGATTCTGATCAGATGCATCCGTGTTGGTGTGGGTCTCATGGCTGCAGGGAGAGTTCACCTGAGAAGTGTACCTGAGATCTCTCCCCCCCCCCCCCCCAGAGTTCCCCCAAGCAGAAGTTCTATGTGCTGTCCATGTTCCCCTACCCGGTCTGGACGCCTCCACCTGGGTCACGTGCGCGTCTACACCATCAGCGACACGCTCGCTCACTTCCACAAGATGAGAGGACACCAGGTAGCCCGGCTTCTC
>NC_061061.1:636569-671569 GCF_021917145.1 Hypomesus transpacificus | reverse complement strand
TCTCTCTCTCTCTCTCTCTCTCTCTCCACACACCTACACCTTATCTGTTTTTCCCTCTGTCTTCCTCCCTCCCCCACTCTCAGTGTCTCTCTCTGTCTCTCTCTGTCTCTCTCTCTCTCTCTCTCTCTCTCTCTCTCTCTCACTCTCTCTCTCTGTGTGTGTGATGACCCTGGTTCTACCCTGGTTCTCCCCTGGTTCTAGTGATGTGGTTCTGGGTGTGTGCAGGTGTTGAACCCGATGGGCTGGGATGCGTTTGGCCTCCCTGCTGAGAACGCAGCCATCGAGAGAGGCCTGGACCCAGAGGCATGGACCCAGAGGTGCCCTCCCCTCCCAAACACTCAGCTGTTGCTGTCTACACTCTGTGTGTCTCCTTGTCTCCTCTCCTCTCAGTATTACCCTTGTCTCCTTGTCTCCTCTCCTCTCAGAAATACCCTTGTCTCCTCTCCTCTCAGAAATACCCTTGTCTCCTCTCCTCTCAGTAGTACCCTTGTATTCTTGTCTCCTCTCCTCTCAGTAATACCCTTGTCTCTCTTTGTCTCCTCTCAGTATTACCCTTGTCTCCTTGTCTCCTCTCCTCTCAGTAATACCCTTGTCTCTCTTTGTCTCCTCTCCTCTCAGTATTACCCTTGTCTCCTTGTCTCCTCTCCTCTCAGTAATACCCTTGTCTCCTTGTCTCCTCTCCTCTCAGTAATACCCTTGTCTCCTTGTCTCCTCTCCTCTCAGTAATACCCTTGTCTCCTTGTCTCCTCTCCTCTCAGTAATATCGCGTCCATGAGGGAGCAGCTGGACAGTCTGGGACTCTGTTTTAACTGGGACCGGGTGAGGAGGAACACACTGGGCTGTGTGTGTGTGTCTGTGTGTGTGTGTGTGTGTCTGTGTGTGTGTTTCTGTGTGTGTGTGTGTGTGTGAGAGAGAGAGAGAGAGAGAGAGTGTGTGAATTCTCCCTGACTGCAGTTGTTGTGTGACAGGAAGTGACCACCTGCCAGCCTGAGTACTATCGGTGGACCCAGTTCCTGTTCGTCAGGCTGTTTAAGGCAGGACTGGCCTATCAGAAGGAGGTATTCTGGGACAGCTGGGGACATCCAGGAATGTTGGCTTGGTTTTACTTCCTGTGATTGTGATTGTGTGTGTGTGTGTGTCAGGCGGTGGTGAACTGGGACCCAGTGGACCGGACGGTGCTGGCTGACGAGCAGGTGGACGAGGCGGGGCGGTCCTGGAGGTCTGGAGCCCTGGTGGAGAAGAAGCTGCTCCGACAGTGGTTCATCAGGACCACCAACTACGCCAAGGTAGAGAGGGCGGAGGGGGAGGGAGAGGGGAGGGGAGGAGGGAGGGAGGGAGGAGGGGGGAGGAGGAGGAGGGGGAGGGAGAGGGGAGGAGGGAGGGAGGGAGGGAGGGAGGAGGGGGGAGAAGGAGGGGGAGGAAGAGGGGAGGGGAGGAGGGAGGGAGGAGGGGGGAGGAGGAGGGGGAGGAAGGGAGGGAGGGAGGGAGGAGGGGGGGGGAGGAGGAGGGGGAGGGAGAGGGGAGGGGAGGAGGGAGGGAGGAGGGGGGAGGAGGAGGGGGAGGAAGAGGGGAGGGGAGGAGGGAGGGAGGAGGGGGGGAGGAGGAGGGGGAGGAAGGGAGGAAGGGAGGGGAAATGTAAATGCACTGCTGATGTGTGTGTGTGCGTGTATGTGCCTAGTTTCTGTATGTTTGCATGTACCTAAGGTATGTGTGTGTGTTTGTCCTGTGTTCCCAATCGGCTATGCTCACAAGGACCAGAGTGGTTGGCAATCAGGGCTTCCACCCAGCACTGGCTCCAATCAGCCCCCAGCAGGAGGGGGGACGGACAAATTTTAGCCTCCCTAACTGGAGGGCTACATGTACCCAGACAAACACGGAGGTACAAACCAAAGGAGAGTCCGAAGCAGACAGAGGTAGAGTCAGATGTAGAGTCAGAGTCTGCCTCTGGTACAGGAGGTGTCTCACGTATGACGTGTAGCTGGGGAGTATAGTCACCCCTCTGCCTCAGCGACTTGCTGCCAGTCTCATTTCAGTGGAACAGAGAGAGAGAAAGAGTGTTTGGAGGGAGGTCATGTGTTAAAAGGATCCACAGGAACACTGTCATTGACTTCATATTCCCACTATTATGTTCACTTGTATACTGTGTGTATTTGTGTGTGTATGCGTGTATGCGTTCGTTAAAGTGTGTGTTTGCTTCTCCTTGAGTGCGTTGCTGAATGTGAGCTACAGTTCTGATGCTGTGCTCTCTAGCTAATATACACTCCCATCATGCACCTCTCTCTGTAGGGTCCCTCTTCACGCTTACTCACCCCCCTCCCCTCTGACCCACACATCCCCCTCCCTCCCCCTCCCTCCCTCAGCCACACACCCCCTCCCTCAGCCACACATCCCCCTCCCTCCCTTACCCACACATCCCCCTCCCTCCCTTACCCACACATCCCCCTCCCTCCCTCACCCACACATCCCCCTCCCTCCCCCTCCCTCCCTCACCCACACATCCTGTACATCACTTATTAACCCATATGAACCGTATCACAAATGAACCACTTCACATATGAACCGTATCACAAATGAACCACTTCACATATGAACCGTATCACAAATGAACCACATCACATATGAACCACATTTCGAACCACATCACATATGAACCACATTATGAACCACATCACATATGAACCACATTATGAACCACGTCACATATGAACCACATTATAATCCACATCACATATGAACCACACACCAGAGGGCCTGTACTGTGAAGCAGGTTCAACATGCCCGGGATATCTTTTAATTAGCTGTCTTCACGAAGACTAACGACCACAATCATGTAAAGCGGTGACACGACTGGGTTTTATCAACTTGTTAACTCAACCCAGGTCTAGTCATGAGCTCGCTCCTGTAGACGCAAGTGGTGTCTGCTGATTTTAACCAAACATGGACCATAGTCTGTCAGAGCATACCTTACACAAGACAACCATAGTCTACCACAGTATACCTTACACAACACAACCATAGTCTACTAGACCATACCCTACACAAGAGGAGCAAACTAAAATATTAAACAAATATGAATAATTTTTATATATAATCCAAGCTAAAAGCAATACCATTTTCAAGGAAACCTGAAACCCTCTTTTTCATCTCTCTCTCTCTATCTATTACACTCACTCTCTCTGCCTCTCTCTCTTTCTCTCTCTGTCTCTCATCCCTGTCTCTCTCTCTCTTTTTCATCTCTCTCTGTCTCTCTCTATCACACTCACTCTCTCTTGCCTCTCTCTATTACACTCACTTTCTCTGCCTCTCTCTGTCTCTCTCTGTCTCTCTCATCCCTGTCTCTCTCTCTATTTTTCATCTCTCTCTCTCTCTCTCTCTCTCTCTCTCTCTCTCTCTCTCTCTCTGTCTCTCTCTCTTGCTTCAGCCAATCACAGTCTGTGCAACTCTAACAACCCCCCTTCACTACAAGCAGCACTGATGGAAAGAGAGAGAGGGGGGGGGTGAGAGAGAGACAGAGAGAGAGGGATGAGAGAGAGACAGAGAGAGAAAGAGAGGGAGAGACAGAGAGAGAGAGAAAAAGAGAGGGGTGAGAGAGAGACCGAAAGAGAAGGAGAGAGAGGGACAGAGAGAAAGAGAGGGATGAGAGAGAGAAAGATCCATTCTCATCTCTGGAGACCAGCTATGTGTTTCTGTGTGTTTCTGTGTGTTTCGGTGTGTTTCTTTGTGTTTCTGTGTGTTTCTGTGTGTTCCTGTGTGGTCCTGTGTGTTTCTCTGTGTTCCTGTGTGTTCCTGTGTATTTCTGTGTGTTTCTGGCGTTGTCTTGTCACTCATCCTGTTTTAAAACCACTGTGTGAGAAAGATTCAGAAATACGTGATTGGTAGAATGTCACACAGTAAGAGAGATGGCAAGGGAGTGTGTGTGTGTCGGAGAGAGTGCCTATAAAAGGTTTTAGATAGGAGAGAGAGAGCGAGAGAGAGAGCGAGAGAGAGAGAGAGAGAGAGAGAGACAGACAGAGAGAGAGAGAGAGAGATTGCTTTGTAATGTCCATGAAAGTAGGCTGGCCAGAGGTGGAGATTTAGAAAGATATATTTTTGTCTGCTGCACACACACATCTAGAAAGCTGCTTTATTCAATGTAATTGGCTTGGCTATGAAAGAGTCCTTTAAAATCCAGCCAGCCAGACATTGTCAGGCATACAGCCAACTAGGATGTATCCTCAGTGCTAGGTAATCTCCTTTTCTCCTCCTGATGTATCCTCAGTGCACGTCTCCTATCTCCTGTGTCCTAGGCCCTCCTGGATTCCCTGGCAGAGCTTCCAGAGTGGTATGGGGTGAAGGCCATGCAGGCTAACTGGATAGGAGAATGTTCTGGATGCTACTTTGACTTCCAACTCAAGGTTCGCCTCATCCACCTCTCTTTCTCCCCCTCCCTCTCTCGTCCTCCTCTCCTTCTCCCCTCCCTCTCTCATCTTCCTCTCCTTCTCCCCCTCCCTCTCTCATCTTCCTCTCCTTCTCCCCCTCCCTCTCTCGTCCTCCTCTCCTTTTCCCCCTCCCTCTCTCGTCCTCCTCTCCTTCTCCACCTCCCTCTCTCATCTTCCTCTCCTTCCCCCCCTCCCTCTCTCGTCCTCCTCTCCTTCTCCCCTCCCTCTCTCATCTTCCTCTCCTTCTCCCCCTCCCTCTCTCATCCACCTCTCCTTCTCCACCTCTCCATCTCCACCCTCTCTTCTTCCCCCCTCTCATTGAAAGTGCTCCTAGTTTGTCTCACAGTGTAGTTGCCACATAGTTGTAGTTGACAAATGATTGATTTTTATTCAGCCCGCACGACTGTTTGAAAGCAGCAATTTACCCAAACATGCGGCAGAGCAAATCAGACTCCTTTGAACTGTCTTAAAGGCGTCGGAGTGGTGAGAGTGTTTGTGGTGAGTCGCCTGGGATCTCTTCCCTCCCTCACCTATGATGCCACACACATCCCCACACATGCAGGACATTGAGAAGGTTAGGCTATGGCCTCCTTATTTCAATCTTATTCCATCCCTGTGATAGAGAGACAGGGTGTGTGTGTGGGAGAGAGGGGAAGGGAGGGAGGGAGTCAGAGGGGGTGTGTATCAGTGAGAGAGAAAGTGGTGTGAGTGTGTGTGTGTGTGTGTACGCAGGTCTCATAAATCAGGACTGAGCCTAGCAGAGTGCTTCAGGAGACGTACACCCATGCAGTCTGACATGAGACATGCAGCCTGACATGAGACATGCAGCCTGACATGAGACATGCAGTCTGACATGAGACATGCAGTCTGACATGAGACATGCAGTCTGACATGAGACATGCAGTGTGACATGAGACATGCAGTGTGACATGAGACATGCAGTGTGACATGAGACATGCAGTGTGACATGAGACATGAGACATGCAGTCTGACATGAGACATGCAGTGTGACATGAGACATGCAGTGTGACATGAGACATGCAGTGTGACATGAGACATGCAGTGTGACATGAGACATGAAACATGCAGTCTGACATGAGACATGCAGTGTGACATGAGACATGCAGTGTGACATGAGACATGCAGTCTGACATGAGACATGCAGTGTGACATGAGACATGCAGTGTGACATGAGACATGCAGTCTGACATGAGACATGCAGTGTGACATGAGACATGCAGTGTGACATGAGACATGCAGTGTGACATGAGACATGCAGTGTGACATGAGACATGAGACATGCAGTCTGACATGAGACATGCAGTGTGACATGAGACATGCAGTGTGACATGAGACATGAGACATGCAGTCTGACATGAGACATGCAGTGTGACATGAGACATGCAGTGTGACATGAGACATGCAGTCTGACATGAGACATGCAGTGTGACATGAGACATGCAGTGTGACATGAGACATGCAGTGTGACATGAGACATGCAGTCTGACATGAGACATGCAGTGTGACATGAGACATGCAGTGTGACATGAGACATGCAGTGTGACATGAGACATGAGACATGCAGTCTGACATGAGACATGCAGTGTGACATGAGACATGCAGTGTGACATGAGACATGCAGTGTGACATGAGACATGAGACATGCAGTCTGACATGAGACATGCAGTGTGACATGAGACATGCAGTGTGACATGAGACATGCAGTGTGACATGAGACATGAGACATGCAGTCTGACATGAGACATGCAGTGTGACATGAGACATGCAGTGTGACATGAGACATGCAGTCTGACATGAGACATGCAGTGTGACATGAGACATGCAGTGTGACATGAGACATGCAGTGTGACATGAGACATGCAGTGTGACATGAGACATGAGACATGCAGTGTGACATGAGACATGCAGTGTGACATGAGACATGCAGTGTGACATGAGACATGAGACATGCAGTCTGACATGAGACATGCAGTGTGACATGAGACATGCAGTGTGACATGAGACATGCAGTCTGACATGAGACATGCAGTGTGACATGAGACATGCAGTGTGACATGAGACATGCAGTCTGACATGAGACATGCAGTGTGACATGAGACATGCAGTCTGACATGAGACATGCAGTGTGACATGAGACATGCAGTCTGACATGAGACATGCAGTGTGACATGAGACATGCAGTCTGACATGAGACATGCAGTCTGACATGAGACAAGCAGTCTGACATGAGACATGCAGTCTGACATGAGACATGCAGTGTGACATGAGACATGAGACATGCAGTCTGACATGAGACATGCAGTCTGACATGAGACATGCAGTCTGACATGAGACATGCAGCCTGACATGAGACATGCAACATTAGTGATGCACTTATCCGATACTAAGATCGGATTTCGGCCCCGATATTGACAAAATAGCTGGATCGGGGATCGGAAAATGTAGCTGATCCACTGGCCGATCCATGCAACCTTTAGATGCTTGAGTTCTAAATATTTCCGACGGTGCCCACAGCAAGCATAAAACTTGAAGCAATGCTACTAGCACGCTAGTGTTACCTGTTAGCTTTCATTAGTACACATTGAAGCCATACAGCGTTTGTCGCATAGTTTTTGTCTATCGGAAAATATTCAGTTGGAATTTTCGAAATCACCATATAGCCACTTTGACATCATCCCAGCTAACCAACCAAAGCAGATTTTTCAGAGATGACCTGCTTATGTGGTTCACAGTAAGACAGTTGTACGTGACTCTTCTCTCCCCCCCCAGGTGGATGGGCAGGATGCAGGGGAGACCCTAGCTGGCTACACCCCCAGCCCAGAGGTCGTGTTTGGGGGGGCCTACCTGGCCCTCCTGCCCTCCCACAGGCTGCTGCATGGGAACAGCCCCCTGCGCCCCCTACTGGAGGCAGCCCTACGGCCTGGAGAAGGCGTGTGTGTGTGTGTGTGTGTGTGAGTGTGTGTGTGTGTGTGTGTGTGTGTGTGTGAGTGTGTGTGTGAGTGTGTGTGTGTGTGAGTGTGTGAGTGTGTGTGTGTGTGTGTGTGGGGAGGGAGGCTGCTGAATCACAGACATGTTCAATTTGCTATTACCTGTTGTCCGTGCAATTATGCAATTATTTTATTATAGAGAGAGAAAGGAGAGAGAGAGAGGGAGAGGGAGAGGGAGAGGGAGAGGGAGAGGGAGAGGAGAGGGAGAGGGAGAGGGAGAGGGAGAGGGAGAGGGAGAGGGAGGGAGAGGGAGAGGGAGGGAAAATAAGGCAGTGTTACCTCCAGCACTGTATGTGTGTGTGCGGGTGTGTGTGCGGGTGTGTGTGAAGTTTTGTTGCTAATGAGGCACTGGTGAGCTTCTTCTGCCACCCCTGACCTCTGACCTCTGACCTGTAGACTGCCTGACAGAGGTCACAGCACACAACCTGTTCACCGGACAGGAAGTACCCCTCATCATCTCACACAAGGAGCAGTTCGATGGCCATCTAGACACTGTGATAGGTAAATCTAGGTGTGTGTTGTGCCTGTGTGTCATGTGTGCGTGTGTTGTGTGTGTGTCATGTGTCTTATGTGTCCCACTGTGGTTGTGTTTGTCCCCCCCCCCCCCTCACACACACACACACTCTCTCTCTTGGGGTTAACAGCTCCCACCTGAAGGTGTTTGTCTCACATCACACATATCAGCATGCTCTGGGTCACATATCCCACCTTGTCTTCCTTGAGGGTTTAGGTTGGTTGAGGGGCAGTTCTATGGGCGTATGTGAAGCCCTCTGTGACATGCTTGCATGTAAAAGGGCTATACAAATACATTTGATTTGATTTACTCTGGGTCACATATCCCAGCATGCTCTGGGTAAATACCACCATGGGGGCTGTATCACTCTCTACAAAGGTGCCACATTCTAATACAAGGTGTGTGTGGATCTGTGTATCTGTGTGTGTGTACGTGTGTGTGTGTGTGTCCAGGCATCCCAGACAGTAGCGAGGAGGATGTGTGTGTGGCTACAGCTCTGGGTTTGCCATGGCAGCCTGTTCTGAAGAGGCATCATGACGACACACACACACTCATCAACTCTGCTGAGGTCTGTAGATCCTCTGATCCTCTATGTCGTATACATGTAAATACATACATACATGCATACTAACTAACTGAAATACATGCATGCATATAACCTTACTTAAATACACACACAAACTTGCTTAAATATTGATATACATGAATGCATGCATTTTACTACTTTTACATATATTTTTCATTTATTTCTTGACATTGTTCTTTCATCTTATCTCGTTCTTTCTCTCTATCTGTGTTTCTGTAGTACTCAGGTCTCACCAGAGAGAAGGCCTTTGACTCCATTACCCAGAATGCCAGAGAGAGGAAAGTGGGAGGCCACCTGACCAGTTCCAAGCTCAGGGATTGGCTGATTTCCCGGCAGCGGTACTGGGGCACGCCCATCCCCATAGTGCATTGTGGGAGTTGTGGTCCAGTGCCGGTGCCGGAGGAAGAGCTCCCGGTCGCCCTGCCCAGGCTGGCCTCCCTCTCCGGCAGAGGGGGGTCACCTCTGGAGGGGGCCCAGGACTGGGTCAACTGCCCCTGCCCCAGGTGAGACCCCCTGCCCCTGATACCCCCTCACCTGGTCCTAATGCCACCCTTAGCTGCACTGGGCCCTGACTCTGGACAGTTACTCTGATATGGATGCAAATGAGATGTTAATGATATGTTAATGACATGCAAGTGAGCATGGCTTTGAGGGGAAATGCAAACTGAAGAATTAACAAGAAAGCATATCCAGATATTGAGTTGAGTTCCCTTTAAGTTTGGGCTGTGATTGGCTGGTTGTGGAGGGGCTGTGATTGGCTGGTTGTGGAGGGGCTGTGATTGGCTGGTTGTGGAGGGGCTGTGATTGGCTGGTTGTGGAGGGGCTGTGATTGGCTGGTTGTGGAGGGGCTGTGATACAGGAAGCTGCTCTGTAAAGAGTGACAGCTGGGACGGGAACACTCTGGTGATAAAGAACATTGTGTAAGAGGGAACGCACCCTGCCACACACACACGCACCCACACACACGCACACACACACACGCGCACACACCTCTGCCGACGGACAGTGAGTCATCGCTGGGAAAGGGTTGGTGCTGTGAGAAGAGGCGGTGAATTAGGATCTTGTGATGAGAGCCTCTCATCCATGTGGGGATTCCTCCTGGAATAAAGGCAATGTTGCTGTCCTGGCCCCTGGTCACCTCCTGGTCCCTGGTCACCTCCTGGTCCCTGGTCACCTCCTGGTCCCTGGTCACCTCCTGGTCCCTGGTCATCAACTAGACAATACCTGGTCCCTAGTATAGATCTAATTACTGATCGTACTCCTCACCTGTCCTCATCTCTCCTCACTCCTCACCTCTCCTATCCTCATCTCTCCTGATCTCTCCTCATCTCTACTCTCTCCTCTCCTCACTTATCACCTCTCCTCATCTCTCCTCTCTCATCACCTCTCCTCTCTCCTCACCTCTCCTTTTTCCTCACCTTTCCTCACCTCTCCTTTCTCCTCCCCTCTCTTCCCCTCTCCTTACCTTTCGTGGGGAGAGGCTGAGGACACCAGCAGGGGAGGTTGATGAGAGGCTGAGGACACCAGCAGGGGAGGTTGATGAGAGGCTGAGGACACCAGCAGGGGAGGTTGATGAGAGGCTGAGGACACCAGCAGGGGAGGTTGATGAGAGGCTGAGGACACCAGCAGGGGAGGTTGATGAGAGGCTGAGGACACCAGCAGGGGAGGTTGATGAGAGGCTGAGGACACCAGCAGGGGAGGTTGATGAGAGGCTGAGGACACCAGCAGGGGAGGTTGATGAGAGGCTGAGGACACCAGCAGGTTGATGAGAGGCTGAGGACCCCAGCAGGTTGATGAGAGGCTGAGGACACCAGCAGGTTGATGAGAGGCGGTTTTATCTGTCTTGTCCTTGAAACAGTAATTTCCTGTCTACTGTACTGTACACACACACACACACACACGGGCAGACTCACTTACAGACACGTACACACACACACATACACACACACACACATATACACACACACACATTCATACAGTCACACCTACATACTCAAACACACACAGACATACACACACGGACAGACACAGTGCTATAGCTACTTGTGTTTTTTATCTTATCAAATGGCACCTGGCCTTCAAAATATTAACCCACAAATACACCTTTGCCTTGTTGCTAGGCAACCTCCAAGTGGTTACTTCATCCCGTTGGCATCAGCCTTATTATAGTCTGGCATGGTGGGAGGACTTCCTGTGTGTGTTTGTGTGTGTGTGGCTTAACGTTTCTACTTTTATAACTCTATCGCCCAGAAGACCCTCACCCATTGTTCTGGTAAGTTATCAGGGATCGTGTTTGTTATGGCCTCTGGACAAGAATAATTGAATAAACAGCACAAAATTGTGAATAATTCAGGTGAATATTTCAGGGCGGTTTTGACGTGCCTGACCATGCACATCAAGCGAGCACATCATTCTGCGAGTACATTTTTCAAGTTCTAAACTAATTCGCGCCACAGGAGAAAAACAAGTACAGATGATACTGATGATACAACAAACATTTTCATTACATTTGAGCATTTATGCATTTAGCAGAGCCTGGTAGCACCAGGTAATCAGCTTCATCGCTCGATGCCGAGTCCATTATCCCTGTTTGTTTCTCCTGTGGAGAGGAGAAACCTTTCCAGATAGAAGCTGGCCAGGCTGGTTTCCTCTGGTGTGTGGGGCTGGTGTGTGAAGCTGCTGTGTGGGGCTGCTGTGTGGGGCTGGTGTGAGGGGCTGGTGTGAGGGGCTGGTGTGAGGGGCTGCTGTGAGGGGCTGCTGTGAGGGGCTGGTGTGTGGGGCTGGTGTGAGGGGCTGGTGTGAGGGGCTGGTGTGAGGGGCTGGTGTGAGGGGCTGCTGTGAGGGGCTGGTGTGAGGGGCTGGTGTGTGGGGCTGGTGTGAGGGGCTGGTGTGAGGGGCTGGTGTGAGGGGCTGGTGTGAGGGGCTGGTGTGAGGGGCTGGTGTGTGGGGCTGGTGTGTGGGGCTGGTGTGAGGGGCTGGTGTGTGGGGCTGGCGTGTGTGAAGCTGGTGTGTGGGGCTGGTGTGAGGGGCTGGTGTGAGGGGCTGGTGTGAGGGGCTGGTGTGAGGGGCTGCCCAAAACAACAGCTAGCTGGCACAGCAGTGGGCACACACCCTAGCCAGCCTGGACGCTGCTGCACACACACACACACACACACACACACACACACACACACACACACACCCTCAGGGACATGACCTCCACAGCCAGATGGAGGCAGCCCAACACACACGTACACACACGTACACACACGGACACACACATGGACAAACACTGAGACACACTATTATAAGCCAGCTCTCCAGAGGTCCAGAAACTGGGATACTTAAAATCTTCTCAATCTTCTCAATTATCTACTGATATTGATATTACACTGTGGGTTTCTTCTTCCCCTCTTCTCTCTCCCCCCCCCCCCCTCCTCTCCACTCCTCCCCTTCCTCTCCTCCCCCTCCCCTCCTCCCTTCCTCCCCTCCTCTCCCACCCTCCTCCCCCCTCCTCTCTTCCCCCTCCTCTTCTCTCCAGGTGTAAGGGTCCAGCTCGTAGAGAGACAGACACCATGGACACATTTGTGGACTCAGCCTGGTACTACTTCAGATACACGGACCCACTGAACCAAGACAGGTGTGTTCAGGGAGTCAGGTGGCTGAGCGGTTAATCGGGCTAGTAATCAGAAGGTTGCCGGATCGATTCCCGTCCGTGCCAAATTACATTGTGTCCTTGGGCAAGGCACTTCACCCTACTTGCCTCGGGGGAATGTCCCTGTATTGTCCCTGTAAGTCGCTCTGGATAAGAGTGTCTGCTAACTGACTACATGTAAATCTAAATGTAATGTGTGTGGAGTGGTGTGTGTGTGTCTCATCTCAATCTTATCTTCTTTCTACCTCTGTCTCTCTCGTCCTTCTCTCTATCTCTCTACTCTCCACCTCCCTCTCTTGTGTTCTGGACAGTGATGAGGGAGGGAGGGAGGGAGGGAGGGAGAGAGGGAGAGAGGGAGAGAGGGAGAGAGGGAGGGGAAGGCTAGGCTAGGCTGTGTTCAGCCTGGTAGAGTGGATGAGAAGCGGATGAGGCCCGAGTCATCCTAGGTTATCATCCCAGATGGTGTGCTGTAGACTAAGGCCAGATATTAAAAAGAGGTTGTTCTGGAACATTTAATCTGTTACGCAGTAGCTCAGCCAAACACCACCTGTCTCCACAATACACACACACACACACACACACGCCTAGAACACACGCACAGTAGAAAAAGAATGAGTCTATAAGTGCATTGTGTGTGTGAGGGTGTGCGTGGGGGAGTGTGTGGGGAGGTGAGGGAGTGTGTGTGTGGTTGTGTTTCATAAGACACTGTGAGCCAGGGCATTTTCTGCTTAGTGACTCCATAACTTGTTTAGCTAGTTCAATTATCATAAGACATCACTCGCTTGTATCTGCTCCAGGAGACATAACGTGTGTGTGTGTTAGAGATGATGAGAGAGAGAGAGATTCATGCACAGTCTGCCCCCTAGAGGAGAGCTGTTCTCATAACGGCTGGAAGACAGCTCTTGAACTCATCCCAGTCTAGTATTACTGATGATTCATCTCAAACTGGTTATAATGTCCCTCCTCCCCTCCCTCTCCTCTTCCCCCTTCCTCACCCCCCCTTTCTCCTCCTGTCCTCCCCCTCCTCTCCTCCCCCCCTCTCCCCCCTCTTCTCTCCTCTCCCCCTCCCCCCTCCTTTGCCCCTCCCATCTCCTCCCCTCCTCTCCCTCTCCTCTCTTCCTGCTCTTTCCCATCACCTCCCCCTCCTCTCTCCCCCTCCTCTCTTTCTCCCCCCTCCTCTCCCCCTGGTCTCCTCTCTCCCTCCTCTCTCCCTCCTCTCCCCCATTTTCTCCCCCCTCCTATCTCCTCTCCCCTTCCTCTCCCTCCCCCCCCCCTCTCCTGCCCCTCTCCCCTCCTCTCCCCCCTCCTCTCCCCCAGTCCGTTCTCTCGTACCCAGGCAGACCTCTGGCTCCCTGTAGACGTGTATGTGGGGGGGAAGGAGCATGCGGTCATGCACCTCTACTACGCCCGCTTCCTCTGTCACTTCCTCCAAGACCAGGGCCTGGTGGCACACAGGTACAGTCTGGGTGGGGGGGTTGATGTGGTGTGTGCGTGCGTGTTGATGTGGTGTGTGTTGATGTGGTGTGTGTGTGTTGATGTAGTGTGTGTGTGTGTGTTGCAGGGAGCCATTCAGGAAGCTGTTGGTGCAGGGTCTGATTAAGGGTCAGACCTTCAGACTGGCAGAGACAGGACGCTACCTGAGGAGGGAGGAGCTGGACCTCACAGGTACACACAGGGGGTACACACAGGGCTACACACAGGGGCTACAGGTACATACAGGGGGTACACACAGGGGCTACACACAGGGGGTACACACAGGGGCTACACACAGGGGGTACACACAGGGGCTACACACAGGGGGTACACACAGGGGCTACACACAGGGGCTACAGGTACATACAGGGGGTACACACAGGGGCTACACACAGGGGCTACACACAGGGGGTACACACAGGGGCTACACACAGGGGGTACACACAGGGGCTACACACAGGGGCTACAGGTACATACAGGGGGTACACACAGGGGCTACACACAGGGGGTACACACAGGGGCTACACACAGGGGGTACACACAGGGGCTACACACAGGGGGTACACACAGGGGCTACAGGTACACACAGGGGGTACACACAGGGGCTACACACAGGGGCTTCACACAGGGGCTACACACAGGGGCTACAGGTACAAACAGGGGGTACACACAGGGGCTACACACAGGGGCTACAGGTACACACAGGGGCTTCACACAGGGGCTACACACAGGGGCTTCACACAGGGGCTACAGGTACACACAGGGGGTACACACAGGGGCTTCACACAGGGGCTACACACAGGGGCTACAGGTACAAACAGGGGGTACACACAGGGGCTACACACAGGGGCTTCACACAGGGGCTACACACAGGGGCTACAGGTACAAACAGGGGGTACACACAGGGGCTACACACAGGGGCTACAGGTACACACAGGGGGTACACACAGGGGGTACACACAGGGGCTTCACACAGGGGCTACAGGTACAAACAGGGGCTACACACAGGGGCTACACACAGGGGCTACAGGTACACACAGGGGGTACATACAGGGGCTACACACAGGGGGTACATACAGGGGGTACAGTTCAAGCCCAGGCATTCACCTAACCAATTATAAATGTATAATTAAATATAAACCAACACCTGTCCAATTATTTACATTTACATTTAGTCATTTAGCAGACACTCTTATCCAGAGCGACTTACAGTAAGTACAGGGACATTCCCCCGAGGCAAGTAGGGTGAAGTGCCTTGCCCAAGGACACAACGTCCTTTGGCACGGCGGGGAATCGATCCGGCAACCTTCTGATTACTAGCCCGACTCCCTCACCGCTCAGCCATCTGACTCCACTTTTATACACAATTATAGATATATAATTAGATATATTAAATATAAACCAGAGCAGACCAGAACAGACAAGACTTGACCAGAACAGAGAACACACACACACCCTCAGCCTGGTACAAAGCAGAGAACACACACACCCTCAGCCTGGTACAAAGCAGAGAACACACACACACACACCCTCAGCCTGGTACAAAACAGAGAACACACACACACACCCTCAGCCTGGTACAAAGCAGAGAACACACACACACACACCCTCAGCCTGGTACAAAGCAGAGAACACACACACCCTCAGCCTGGTACAAAACAGAGAACACACACACACCCTCAGCCTGGTACACAGCAGAGAACACACACACACACACCCTCAGCCTGGTACACAGCAGAGAACACACACACACACACCCTCAGCCTGGTACAAAGCAGAGAACACACACACACACACCCTCAGCCTGGTACAAAACAGAGAACACACACACACACACACCCTCAGCCTGGTACAAAGCAGAGAACACACAAACACACACCCTCAGCCTGGTACACAGCAGAGAACACACACACACACCCTCAGCCTGGTACACAGCAGAAAACACACACACACACACACCCTCAGCCTGGTATCAAACAGAGAACACACACACACACACACCCTCAGCCTGGTACACAGCAGAGAACACACACACACCCTCAGCCTGGTACACAGCAGAGAACACACACACACACCCTCAGCCTGGTACACAGCAGAGAACACACACACACACCCTCAGCCTGGTACACAGCAGAGAACACACACACACACCCTCAGCCTGGTACACAGCAGAGAACACACACACACACCCTCAGCCTGGTACACAGCAGAGAACACACACACACACCCTCAGCCTGGTACACAGCAGAGAACACACACACACACCCTCAGCCTGGTACACAACAGAGAACACACACACACACCCACACACACACCCACAGCCTGGTACACAACAGAGAACACACACACACACCCACACACACACCCACAGCCTGGTACACAGCAGAGTTTCTCTAAATTGACTTGCTGCTCTGGGTTTTCCCTCAGATTTCTGTTGCCAGGCAACAGGGTAAACATCGCTAGGACCAGAGTGAAGGGAACAGCCTCTTTACAGCATGTCTGAGTGTGTGTGTGTGAGAGAGAGAGTCTGTGTGTGTGTGTGTGTGTGTGTGAGAGAGAGTCTGTGTGTGTGTGTGTGTGTGTGTGTGTGTGTGTGTGTGTGTGTGTGTGTGAGAGAGAGAGTCTGTGTGTGTGTGTGTCTAAAGTTGAGTGTGTGAATGAGCTTAGGTGTGTGTGTCGACACGTGTACGTATGAGAGACCAACTAACAAGACGTCTTTCTCATCTTCGCCCTCCTAATTCTCCCTTCACCCCCCCCCCCCTAGGGGAGGAGCCAGGGCTGCCGGGCGGGGCTGCAGGCCAGGTGCAGGTGAGCTGGGAGAAGATGAGTAAGTCGAAGCACAACGGCCTGGACCCTCAGGAGCTGGTGCAGCAGTACGGCATCGACACGCTGCGCCTCTACATCCTGTATGCTGCCCCGCCCGAGAACGACATCCTCTGGGACGTCAAGAGTGAGTCTCACACACACAGACCGTCCCACACACACACACACACGCAGGTGAGGACATACACACACCACACACACACACAGTCTCACACACACGCGCATATCTGCCACTTTATGGACCAAAATAAAACCCAGCATACCTGTGCGCTGATGTGCGTGTGTGTTGGCATGTGTGATGCGTGTGTGCTGGTGTGTGTGTGTGCTGGTGTGTGTGTGAGTGTGCTGGTGTGTGTGTGTGCTGGTGTGTGTGTGCTGGTGTGTATGTGATGCCTGTGTGTGTGTGTCCCTCAGACGACGCCCTCCCTGGAGTTCTGCGGTGGCAGGCTCGTCTGTGGGGGCTGGTGTCCAAACTGAGGACAGCTCGCCAGCACGGGCCCCACCCTGACCCCTCCCTGCTGGGGCCCCACCCTGACCCCTCCCTGCTGGGGCCCCACCCTGACCCCTCCCTGCTGGGGCCCAAGGAGCTGCAGGCAGCCAGGAACATCTGGGAGAACACCAACTACACTGTTCAGGAGGTAACACTACACCAGCTACACTGTTCAGGAGGTAACACAACACCAACTACACTGTTCAGGAGGTAACACAACACCAACTACACTGTTCAGGAGGTAACAACACCAGCTACACTGTTCAGGAGGTAACACAACACCAACTACACTGTTCAGGAGGTAACACAACACCAACTACACTGTTCAGGAGGTAACACAACACCAACTACACTGTTCAGGAGGTAACACTACACCAGCTACACTGTTCAGGAGGTAACACAACACCAGCTACACTGTTCAGGAGGTAACACAACACAACAAGACAACAACATCACTAACTACACTATGGAGCAGGTAGCTACACAACAACAACCTTCTTACCTTCTAACATAACTACATACCCTTCTTACAACATAGCAAAACTACTTTCTTCCACAACAGCAGCAAAACATAATCTTCTAGAACACAGCTCCCTGTGTAGCTAATTGTATATAACCTTCTAGAACACAGCTCCCTGTGTAGCCAAATGTATGTTGACAGTGACATGACAAACCAAGAGAATGATGGTAGTTATTTCATTGGTGTACTACTGATGTTGACCAGTAGAGGTCACTGATGGGGTCAATATTCAATATATCAAGGTCTAAATTAAAAAATACCTTATAAATGTAATATTTAACAGATGGATGGGTGGGTAGGCATATCTGTAGTTTGGTTAGTCTGACAATTCTTGTTAATCCACAATGACTACTTTGATGTCCCCCCCCCCCCCCCCCCCATCACCACCACTCCCTTGTGATCTCCGGCTACAGAGGAAGCCATCTCGCTCTCTCTCTCGCTCTCTCCCCCAGCCAGCTTCCCTCTTACCAGACATGCTGCAAGGAGCGGAGGAGAAAAATTGATTTTAGGTCCACTTTCAAGTGCTTTCACACTTTATAAATAGCCAAGCTGGACCCCTTGAAGCCTCGCCTGTCATCTGATCTGCTCAGCGCCACCCTCCCCCCAGACCCTCCCACCAACCTCTGACCTTCAACCTCTGACCTGTAGCTTCATAACCTCTATCGTCTAACTTGCTAATGTTTCACGGAGGAATATACCCAGACCTGACTTGAAGTCACCGTGGAGACAGGAATAGTATCCAATCACCCTGACTAGAGGTTACTGTGGAGACAGGAACAGTAGCCATTCACCCTGACTAGAGGTTACTGTGGAGACAGGAACAGTAGCCATTCACCCTGACTAGAGGTTACCTTGGAGACAGGAACAGTAGCCATTCACCCTGAGTAGAGGTTACCGTGGAGACAGGAACAGTAGCCAATCACCCTGACTAGAAAGACACTCAGAAATAGTGTCACAGGAGGATGCTAGCGTTTACTATACTGTCCTGTACATAAAGATATACACTATCCTGTATATAAGAGTAATATATACTATCCAGTAACACTTTATAATAAGTCAACACTTTTTGGGATTTACAAAGTGTCAGATAATAGTTAGTTCATCCTTTATAAAACATTTACAATACACTATAAAACATTTACAATACATTATTAAACTATTACTAAGCTATTATTAAACACTTTGTTAATCATTAATAAACATAGTAAAAAAAAAAATATTTGATTAATAATACAATTTATAAGGTTTTTGATAACTGCATTGCCATACGTTATAGACAGCTTGTTGACATAGTTGCAAACCAGTTGAAAAATAAACTAGTAATGGTAGAAAGCATGAGTAAAAAACTAACAACATATGTACTTATGTCTTTAATTAATTTACTCCAAGTGAAATACATGACACACTAATACTTGGCAGATGTGTTAATAACTATTTTATAAACACTTACTAATGATGCAAGTTGTGATTAGTAATGCAAGTTATAAAGTTAAGGATTTTGCGTGACCTAATCCTAAGTGAGAACTATCTATGCCTTTTGAAAAATGTCTTCAAAATTAGATCACGCTAAAGCCTTAACTAACAGTTAGTAAATGCTTTATAACTTGCATTACTAATCACAACTTGCATCATTAGTAAGTGTTTATAAAATAGTTATTTTTTAACAAAATAGTTATAATTAATAATTTTAGTTATATTTTCTAAACACTTAGTTACACCAACTAAGTATTAGTGTGTCTGGTGTGTTTAAGTTGGTCCATGTATATGACCCTGTGTGTAAACAAGCAGGTGTGTTGTGCTTCCAGGTCACAGGTCACCTTGCAGAGGACTTCCAGGTCAACACTGCCATCGCCCGGCTCATGGGGCTATCCAACACACTGTCTGTGAGTACACGCTGCTATGGCAACAGCCCTGGCTGACCTCAGGAGTGTCTATTGGACTGACCGTGTGTGTGTACGTGTGTGTGTTCTGTGTGTGTGTGTTATGTGTGTGTGTGTGTGTCCAGAGTGCGTCGGCTGCTGTGGTGCAGCACAGTGTGGAGTATGAAGAGGGTCTGGCAGCGCTGGTGGTGATGACTGCTCCCCTGGCTCCTCACCTAGCGTCTGAGCTCTGGGCTGGTGGGTCACACACACACACTTATACACACACACACACACACACACACACACACACACACACACACATGTATACACGTGGGTGGGTTATGGGGAGTTCTTTGGAAAAGCACATCCTCCTTCTGAGAGCTTCAGTCAGGGAATCTTACAGGAAGTGTGTGTGTGTGTAGGGTGGAGTAAATTATTGTGGGGTATGTACTGGACAGGATGTGGTGTCTGTAAGGCTGACACGGGATTGGTTGCTGTTAGTGGATCTGATTGGACTGTGTGTGTGTGCGGTGGCATATCAGAGTTGACTAACAACTGTTTAGAGAAAGGGAGAGAGTAATAGAGAGAGAAGGAGGAAGAGAGAGAGAGAGAGAGAGAAGGGGGAGTGAGGGAGGGAGAGAGACAGAGAGAGAGAGAGAGAGAACGAGAGAAAGAGAGAAAGACAAGGGAGAGGAAGTTGACAGATACTCTCTTATCTATTGGGAGGTCTCATGAGTTACTCATGTCTATATGTGGTCTGTGTGTGTGTGTGTGTGTGGTCTGTGTGTGTGTGTGTGTCCCAGGTCTGAGCCAGGTCAGGACGCCCCCCAGCCCTGGGGGGTCCTGGGTGGGGGATGTGCTGCAGCAGCCCTGGCCCAGCGTGGATCCTCTCTACCTGGACCCCCCCGACACCCTGGAGCTGGCTGTGAGGGTGAGACACACACACCCTGGAGCTGAGACACTAACACACCCTGGAGCTGAGACACTAACACACACCCTGGAGCTGAGACACTAACACACCCTGGAGCTGAGACACTAACACACACCCTGGAGCTGAGACACTAACACACCCTGGAGCTGAGACACTAACACACACCCTGGAGCTGGCAGTCAGGGTGACACACACACACACACACAGACTCTTGTATATCCTTTCACTCAGTACTCTTTAACCCAGTCATGGGTCTATGCTTGGCACACACTCTGTCATTTACAGAGCCTGTGTTTAGTTTATGTGTACGTGTGTGTGTGTGTGTGTGTGTGTGTGTGTGTGTGTGTGTGTGTGTGTGTGTGTGTGTGTGTGTGTGTACGTGTGTGTGTGTGTGTGTGTTTACTATGGGTGTGTGTGTGTGTTTAGCTTCATGTCAAAAGTTCAGCTCTTACTTTAAACAGACAAGTGGCTAATGATTAAAGGCACAATACACCTTCCCTCCCACTCTCTCTACCTCTCTCTCTCCCTTCTTCCCTCTCCTTCACTCCCTCTACCTCTCTCTTCCTCCATCCCTGTCCTTCACTCTATCCCTCCCTCTCCCTCACTCCTTCACTCTCCCTCCCTCCCTTGTTCTTTCCCTCTCACTCGCTCACTCCCTCTCTCTATCTTGCTCTCCCCCCCTTTCTCCTCCCTTCCCTCTCTCTCCTTCTCTCACTCTAAGCCCTCCTCTCTCTCCTTCTCTCACTCTGAGCCCCCCCCTCTCTCCTTCTCTCACTCTGAGCCCTCCTCTCTTTCCTTCTCTCACTCTGAGCCCTCCTCTCTCTCCTTCTCTCACTCTGAGCCCTCCTCTCTCTCCTTCTCTCACTCTGAGCCCTCCTCTCCACTTCTCTCTGCCTTTCTCCCTGTGGATGAACATTGCACACAAGCAATATACATGGAGTCCTTTACAGCAGAGGGATTTACACACCTCACACACCACACATACGCACACACACACAGATGCACCACTCTCCCTCACAAACATTGACACAGTTAATAAGTGCTGACCTCTCTGACCCCCTCCCCCCTCTCTCTCCTTCTCTCTCTTCTCCTCTCCACCTCTCTCTCCCTCCTCTTTCTTCCCCCCTCCCCTGCCCCCTCCCCCCTCTCTCTCCTCCTCTCTCTTCTCCTCTCCACCTCTCTCTCTCCTCTTTCTTCCCCCCTCCCCTGCCCCCTCCCCCACTCTCTCTTCTCCTCTCCTCTCCACCTCTCTCTCCCTCCTCTTTCTTCCCCCCTCCCCTGCCCCCTCCCCCTCTCTTCCCTTCTCTCTCTTCTCCTCTCCACCTCTCTCTCCCTCCTCTTTCTTCCCCCCTCCCCTGCCCCCTCCCCCCTCTCTCTCCTTCTCTCTCTTCTCCTCTCCACCTCTCTCTCTCTTCTTTCTTCCCCCCTCCCCTGCCCCCTCCCCCTCTCTCTCCTTCTCTCTCTTCTCCTCTCCACCTCTCTCTCCCTCCTCTTTCTTCCCCCCTCCCCTGCCCCCTCCCCCCTCTCTCTCCTTCTCTCTCTTCTCCTCTCCACCTCTCTCTCTCTTCTTTCTTCCCCCCTCCCCTGCCCCCTCCCCCTCTCTCTCCTTCTCTCTCTTCTCCTCTCCACCTGTCTCTCTCCCTCCTCTTTCTTCCCCCCTCCCTTGCCCCCTCCCCCCTCCAGATCAACAACAGGCTGTGTGGCACCATCACAGTGTCCCGCCTCGTATCCCAGGATGCCGAGCAGGTGCGTCGGCTGGTTCTGGAAAGCCCCCTCGGACAGCGTCTCCTTGGCAACCGGCCCATCAAGAGAGCCATCCTGTCCCCCCGGGCGGCCCTCATCAACTTCCTCCTGGAGGAGTGACACTCTCTCCACGCCACGGATTGGTGGAACCTCCTTTCAATCACTGAAGCCAGAGGACTTCCTGAGACATTCTTGAGTCATTGGGGTTTTTTATACCACAAAGCGGATAGTTGGACTAATTTATTTTTATGATGGGAGAGTGATGATACTGTCGTTATGGTGGATGTCTAGTTATATAAAATACATACTGTCTCTAAGCCTGGCTTGTGGTTAATGTGTCAACATTGAAGCAACTGGAATTCTTGACATTCTTGAAAGTCTAGCTCTATCTTGTTTCACTCTCTGTCTTGCTCTCTCTCTTCTTCCCAATCTCTTTCTTCCCTCTCCCCCTCCCTCCCCCCTCTCCCCTCTTTGAGTCTTATCAGTGTCTGCTCCCTCTGTCACCATACATGGCCTTCCAGCCAGTCAGTCAGCCCTCCAGCCAGCCAGTCAGCCCTCCAGCCAGCCAGTCAGCTCTCCAGCCAGTCAGCTCTCCAGCCAGCCAGTCAGCTCTCCAGCCAGCCAGCTCTCCAGCCAGCCAGTCAGCCCTCCAGCCAGCCAGTCAGCTCTCCAGCCAGTCAGCTCTCCAGCCAGCCAGTCAGCCCTCCAGCCAGCCAGCTCTCCAGCCAGCCAGTCAGCTCTCCAGCCAGCCAGTCAGCCCTCCAGCCATCCAGTCAGCCCTCCAGCCAGTCAGCCCTCCAGCCAGCCAGTCAGTCAGCCCTCCAGCCAGCCAGCCAGCCAGTCAGCCCTCCAGCCAGCCAGCCAGTCAGCCCTCCAGCCAGCCAGCCAGTCAGCCCTCCAGCCAGCCAGCCAGTCAGCCCTCCAGCCAGCCAGTCCTGTGTGTTTACAGAGCACCACAGGGGGTGTCTGTATGAGCTGAATGGAACGTGATGCTCTGTTTGGCTTCTAGAACACCCATTGTGTTCCGCGGCCCTGCTTCCAGAACCCTCCCTGTGCGTCACTGTGGATATGAGCATCTGCTTAAAGAATGTGTCACTAGTATTATTAAACGTGTGTTTGTAGCTTCAAACGCTCTCTGCTCACAGAGATACTGTCTCCACAGCCTAGACACCCAATACCCAGGGGCAGTTCTGGTGGGGGGGGGGGAGTGGAGGGGACGTGCCCCTGTGACAACAAGCCTGGACCCTTTTGTGGCCCCCCTAAATGTAGAGTCTGAATAATTGTAAACATGGTCTTTGGCCTGTGAATACCTGCAATGCCGTGAAGAAAATGAACAATAATATTTAGTATAACTGGCCCCTCTAACAGTACAACCAGCATGTCCCCCCCCCCCCCCCCCAGGGAGAGACAAGGAAAGAAACAGAGTCGGGTTAACAAAGACAGGGGTTTACAGAGAGACAAAGAGAGGGGTTAACAGAGGACAGGGGGTGCCTTTTTCCCGCCATCAGCCCCTGACCTTTAACCCCACATTCTCTCTGGCCGTCAGGTGACAGGAAATGTCCCTCAGTGGAGACAGAATAACAGGAAGAGACGCCAGGAATGAGGGTGAAGGAGCGAGACCCCTCCTCTCTGCTCCTGTCAGACACACTTCCTATGGCTGCTGCTGATCTCTCTTCACCAGCCCTAGAAATACCTGCTGCTGATCTCTCTTCACCATCCCTAGAAATACCTGCTGATCTCTCTTCACCAGCCCTAGAAATACCTGCTGCTGATCTCTCTTCACCATCCCTAGAAATACCTGCTGATCTCTCTTCACCAGCCCTAGAAATACCTGCTGCTGATCTCTCTTCACCAGCCCTAGAAATACCTGCTGCTGATGGATTTTGAAGTAAGCTGGTTATGAACGTTTGACGTATGGGATCCATCATGACCAGACGCTTTTAACCAAAGCGACATACTGTACAGGGTGATTTAATCCTGCACTGTACAGGGTGTCTCCTCTGGTCTCTATCTAGTCTCTCCCCTGGTGTCTCCTCTGGTCTCTCTTTAGTCTGTCCCCTGGTGTCTCCTCTGGTCTCTCTAGTCTCTCCTCTGGTCTCTGTCTAATCTCTCCCCTGGTGTCTCTGTATGGAAGCAAATCAGTGACATTAAAATTCAGATTCCAAAAATTCAATTAAAAAAAGAACATATTCAGGCTGCTCAAACTCAAATGGTGAAATTTATATCCCCAAAAATGTAACCAAAAGAATATTCAGATTGCAATATCCGGGATACCAAGGTATTGCTTGCCTCAGACTGGACCTTTCTCCTCGGACCCCAGGCTGTGATTGGATGACTGATCTGCATGTATGACTGCCTGCAGCTACAGCTGGATGACAGCTGGATGAGAGGGGCCTGAGGAGAGAGGTCTGCAGTTGGACCCTTCTTGGAGAAGTGAGATGGTTCGACTGCATTCAGGCTCGATTGCCACACCCATCCTTGGTATCCCTGATGTTGCAATATGAATTTGAGTGGCTCTGAATTTAGTTCTATTTTTATTGAATTTCCAGCATTTATTATTGAACATCAACCTGAATGTCCGAACCCATAATTTTTTATCTGATTTTTTAAAAACATTTAAATACATTCATATTTCCATTTTAAAGAGCTGAATTCAAAACCATCAAATTCGTAGGGCCTTTTAAAATTCAACACATTACGTCACTGATTTGCTTCCATACCTCTGGTGTCTCCTCGTCTCTTTGGTCTTTTGGATCAAAAGTTGTAGATAAGAGCACATTCCATGGCTTTGTGAAATTGAAGCTCATTTCCCAGGCAGGACCCATGCACAGTATCCCCCCCCCAGACAGCCATTCAAACAAACTCAAAAGCTCAGTCAGTACTTGTGTCAGTGACTGCCCTCTGGTCATTTGACACTTCCGTCAGAACTGCAGTTTCCATGGCTACCAGAGTAACTGAAGAGGCAGCAGTCTGTGGTGACTCACTTCCTGGTATCACAGTCTCAGTCACCAGCCTGAGAAGCATTTGGACTAGCTTTCATGAGTCTGGATACTTTGCTCCACCTCACCTCTACCTCTGCCTCCTTCCCACCCCTCTCCCTCCACCTCACCTATCCCCTCCCCCTTACCCCCCCATACCTCCTTCCCACCCCTCTATCCTCCCTCCTTCTTACCCCTCTACATCACCTACCCACCCCTCGCCAGACCTCCTTCTCCCCCTCTCCCCCACTTCTCCAGTAGTAATAGTGGAACGTGAAAGGCTTGTGATTGTAGACAGCTTCTGTCTGAAGAGTAACTATTCCCATCAAGACCAGGAAGCTAACAGGGTTAATGAGTTGTCTCTGTGGTTAGGAGCTTCATAGCAGCCAAAACCTTGTGGTTTCTCTTTCCATTTCTATTTCTCCCTCCCTCTCTCTCTCTCCTTTCTCTCCCTCTTTCTCACGTTTCTCTCTCCTTCCCTTTACTCTCTCGGTCTGTCTCTTCCTTTCTATTTCCCTCCCTGTCCCTCTTTCTATCCCTCCCTCTCTCTCCCTCTCTCTCCCTCTCTCTCTCTCCTTTCTCTCCCTCTCTCTCCCTCTCTCTCCCTCTCTCTCTCTCCTTTCTCTCCCTCTCTCTCCCTCTCTCTCTCTCCTTTCTCTCCCTCTCTCTCCCTCTCTCTCCCTCTCGTCTCCCCAGAGGTGGCAGAGGGCCCGTCTAACAAACTTGAGTTGGCCGTGCATCTTGTCCTCCTGTGATTGGCTGGTGGTGAGATTGTGTGTGCGTGAGAACGCTCCAGGGCCAGGTCTAGATCTGTGCACGGCCTGTGTTGTGGCCATGGCTTCCTCCACTGCAGATGGCTGGGGTACGTATAAACAGTCTGGTGTAATTACAGCCCTGCGGAGACAGATGCTAGCTCCACATTTCCTCAGCCGTCTTCACGGCTACCAGGCACAGACTATGGGATGTGTTCGGTCATATGACATGGAATAAGGGGGCTTTTATTGAGCACTTGTTAAGACTCATAACACTTTACACCCCCATCCTTACCCACCCACCCATCTCACACACACACACACACTTCCAGAGCTCCACCATGATTCTGTCAGTTTTTTCAAAATGGGGAGAGGGCACAAGAGGGTGGTGTGAAGGGGGGGGGGGGGGGGGGGGCGGCAGGTACATTGATGTAGCTCCTGGATCCTTGAAAGGGGTTCAAGCTTATTTACGCCACGGGACTGGAAGGAGTAGCCTATATATGATATCATATATGCAGTATGTGTTATGTATACTATAGGTATATATTTCCCACTCTTCTCAGGAAGCTGTTCTCGGTGACGTTTTATCAGTGTTCTTTGCAGTTTTATTAATTCTAGATTAGGGCCTGTGGAAGTTTATCTTTTGATTCAGGTTTGGGTGTGTGTTTTTTTTAGGGTGTGTTTACACAGACTCGTGGTTTTGCAATTCTGTTTACTTTTTAATCTTTCGCTACTCATGATTTTTACACTCTGATTTAGATGCTGTATGTGGGTCTTACGCAGTTGCGCGTTCGGACTTGACCGTCACGTCTTGACCCTAGTCATCTCTGGATCACTGTTCCTTTAAAAACTAACCGCTGCCTGTCCCACGGTGTCCCTATCCACTCCGCTCAAGATCTCCGGTTACGTATCACCGTCAACAGTTGCCTACGTCAAAGTTCTCTATTTTATGAATCCAAGTTAGACTGCGTAGGGATTTAGGCCACGGTGCGTTTTCACCAATCAGCGGGGACGTTTCGGTTGCTACACAGTGAACTAACATCAAGTTGTTGAATGGAAGTTTCTGCTTGCCTTAAGTGAGGGCTGAAAGGGGGCAGTTTTGAACCGTGAGCTATCTGATCCGACTTTCTAACCAGACTGCATCCTGTTGTGAGCAGAGCGGGACAAGCTCACCGAGGAATACGCTTCTCGTGACTTTTCCAATAGCCTCTATTCTAAGGAGTCTCCGGGACCGTTGAAACACCGGGACAAACTGTTCTTCAAGTTGTTCAGGATTCACGTTGGAAGCACCCGTGACGGTGCTCTAGGCTGTAGACCGTAAACTTTTACTTTAGGACTGACAGATGGACCTTTGGAGTTTAATCTTTCGAGTTTGCGTGCTATGAATAACTTTTCATTTTAATCAACTACCGGAATTTGAACCGTTCCTTGAGTTTTTCGTTAGCATTTTAAACTTCAGCCTCTGTTTTAAAATTTTGTGTAAAATAAGATTTTTTTGGTTAGTTAGGCTACTCGACTACGACACTTCAAAATGGATAAATACGACGATTTGGGTCTTGAGGCGAGTAAATTCATTGAAGACCTGAACATGTACGAGGCGTCTCGAGACGGGCTGTTCAGAATGAGGAGAGACGCGGGGAACAACCCGGACTTTGAAGAAACCAGAAAAGTCTTCGCCACCAAAATGAATAAAATCCACATGCAGAAGCAGCAAGAGGAAATGGCGAAAAACAGCTTGGCCGTGAGAATGAATGGGGGTCACCACAGAGTTACCGACCACACGTTTTACACCAAAGACAGGCCGCCTATCAATAGCTACCGACTGGCGGGTGAAGCAGCGGCCAAACCTCCGATTCTCTCTGGCCCCATGCCGGGTGCCGGTAGCCAGTACGGACCTTACGACGGTCAGAAACATAACTCAGGACTCCAGCACGAAGTTGTAACCGGCAGAGCATACAACTACGAGAATAAGGAGCGTTTGGAGCCGCATTCTTACCAACAACACACCACGACTGTCCTCGGCTCTGGAAACATGACCCACGCCGTCCCCACATACGGGGGTCATGGCCCCGCCAGCCCCTCGGGTGCCTGGGGTCCCTCCCAGCTTAACCAACCCCCTCAGGGAGCCTCTTATGGGGGCAGCCAGCTTCCACCGCCCCAGCCTCCTCCGCCCCAGCCCCAGCGCCACTCTCCTTCCTCCTCCTTCTCCAGTACCCTCCCAGCTCCCAGCTCTCCTGGGCCCCTCCAGAGGCCCCCTGCCGGGGCTGTGAGAGGCTGGGCTGGGGAGTCCTCCATGACAGGGAGACCAGACCTGATTCCCTCCCTGCCTCTGAGTTCCTTCACTGGGGGAGCTGAGCTGTACCTGCCCCAGCCCAAGCCTCAGCCCCAGCCTCAGCCCCAGCCTGCCCCCATCACACCCCTGCCTCTTGCCTCCTACTCCCCTCCCTCCACTGCCCCCAGACCCTCCACCCAGACAGACCTCCGTTACAATGGTCAGCCCCAGCCTCAGCCCCAGAGCCCTGGTCCTCTCTCAACAGCCTCGGCCCAAGTGGCAGCCTCTTCCCCGGCCTCTCCTCCTCCTCCCTCCCAGTCGGCCCAACCCAGAGCCCGGGCCCTGGCCCCGGCCCTGGCCCCAGGTGCAGTCTCCACCAACTTCCTCCAGGGTCGGGGTCCTAGCCAGGCCAGTCAGACTGGCCCTGGGGGGCCCACGGCCCCTGGTCCAGAGTACCCACAGCCCTCCCCTGGACAGGTGGTCTGCAGTGCCCAGCCCCAGGTCCAGGTCCAGCCCCATACCCTGGCCCAGGCCCAGCCCCAGGTCCAGCCCAATGCCCAGCCCCCCAGGGCTGTCAGGCTGCCCTGCCAGACCCTCCACGTGCAGCCGGAGCAGGGCTTGTCAGCAGTAGAGCTCCAGCTGGAGGCTCTCACCCAGCGGCTGGAGAACGAGATGGACGCCCAGCCCACTGCAGAGCACTTTGGTAAGAAGTCCCCCTCTCTGTCCAGCAGAACTATCTACTCGTTATACTGTTACTACACACTCTGCCTGCCTGCCTGCCTGCCTGCCTGCCTGCCTGTCTGCCTGTCTGCCTGTCTGCCTGTCTGTCTGTCTGTCTGTCTGTCTGTCTAGTGTACCCAGTGGTAATAATAATTCTATTAAAGCCTGCTGGGCGGGTTGCCAGGTTGGGAAGGTTGTGTCCTTATTCCCCTTCAGCTGTCAGGGCTGGGAGGATTACAGTGGAGTCCACATCAATAATGACACTCATTAGTAACAGGATATGGAGGCTCTATCATCCTGTCTGGCTGCAACACTCTCTCTCCTCTCCCCCTCTCCTGTCCTCTGTCCTGTCACCTGTCTGATTACAACACTCTCTCTCCTCTCCCCCTCTCCTGTCCTGTCACCTGTCTGATTACAACACTCTCTCCTCTAATCTCTCACTCCCCTCCTCTTCTTTCTTCTTTCTATAACACTGTCTCTTTCCCACTTCTCCTCACACATCAGGTTGCATAGACCTCTGTGTGTGTGTGTGTGTGTGTGTGTGTGTGTGCGCACATTGTCATTCACACATACTATTCTTGTTCAGGGACATTAGTGGTCAAGTGAGTTGATATATATATATACAAGTGAGGAAATATTTTACTATTTTTAAACATTCAAGGGTGTCAAGTCAGGAAGATACTGTGCAACATAAAGGTCTGCTTCAGGAAGCAAAAAAGACAGAAGAAAGATGAAATGGATACGTGTGACTAACCAACAAAGCTGGAGGGAGAGGAAAAGAGGTAGGTGAGGGAGAGAGGGAGAGAGATGGAGGAAGGGATGGATTGATAAAGAGGGAGAGAAGGAGAAGGAGGGAGGGGGCTCTTTTTTCCATCAGCAGCAGTTTCCTGAAGGACCTCAGGTCCTGCTTAGAGGGAAGGCTGACAGGAAATGTGTAACACACAGGAAGTGGTTGTGGGCATCTGTCACAACCCTGCACCTCTGTAGGAGCCCTGAGGGTAGAGACCTCTGTAGGAGCCCCGAGGGTAGAGACCTCTGTAGGAGCCCTGAGGGTAGAGACCTCTGTAGGAGCCCTGAGGGTAGAGACCTCTGTAGGAGCTCTGAGGGTAGAGACCTCTAGAGGAGCCCTGAGGGTAGAGACCTCTGTAGGAGCCCTGAGGGTAGAGACCTCTGTAGGAGCCCTGAGGGTAGAGACCTCTAGGAGCCCTGAGGGTACAGACCTCTAGGAGCCCTGAGGGTAGAGACCTCTGTAGGAGCACTGAGGGTAGAGACCTCTAGGAGCCCTGAGGGTACAGACCTCTAGGAGCCCTGAGGGTAGAGACCTCTAGAGGAGCCCTGAGGGTAGAGACCTCTAGGAGCCCTGAGGGTACAGACCTCTAGGAGCCCTGAGGGTAGAGACCTCTGTAGGAGCCCTGAGGGTAGAGACCTCTAGGAGCTCTGAGGGTAGAGACCTCTAGAGGAGCCCTGAGGGTAGAGACCTCTAGGAGCCCTGAGGGTACAGACCTCTAGGAGCCCTGAGGGTAGAGACCTCTCTAGGAGCCCTGAGGGTAGAGACCTGTAGGAGCCCTGAGGGTAGAGACCTCTAGGAGCTCTGAGGGTAGAGACCTCTGCAGGAGCCCTGAGGGTAGAAACCTCTGTAGGAGCCCTGAGGGTAGAGACCTCTGTAGGAGCCCTGAGGGTAGAGACCTCTGTAGGAGCCCTGAGGGTAGAGACCTCTAGAGGAGCCCTGAGGGTAGAGACCTAAGTAGGAGCCCTGAGGGTAGAGACCTCTAGGAGCTCTGAGGGTAGAGACCTCTAGGAGCCCTGAGGGTAGAGACCTAAGTAGGAGCCCTGAGGGTAGAGACCTCTAGGAGCTCTGAGGGTAGAGACCTCTAGGAGCCCTGAGGGTAGAGACCTCTGTAGGAGCCCTGAGGGTAGAGACCTCTGTAGGAGCCCTGAGGGTAGAGACCTCTAGAGAGAGACAGATAACCAGAATAGCCCCTGTGTCATCATTGATGACACAGGGGCTTTTCACACAAGGTCTCGTCCAGGAGGGAGCTTTGAACATGTGACCTCTTAGTTCAGAGTCAAATACTCAACTATCTCTAGGCTTTCTCTCATGGCAGAGAGGGGAGAGGGAGAGGGGTAGAGGGAGAGAGAGAAAGGGTAGAAAGAGGGGAAAGATAGAAAAGGGAGAGAGAGAGAGGGGGGGGAAGATGGAGAGAATGGGGGAGATGGAGAGAGGGGGAGACGGAGAGAGGGGGAGATGGAGAGAGAGAGAGGGGGAGATGGAGAGAGAGAGGGGGAGATGGAGAGAGAGAGAGGGGGAGATGGAGAGAGAGAGAGGGGGAGATGGAGAGAGAGAGGGGGAGATGGAGAGAGAGAGGGGGAGATGGAGAGAGAGAGAGTGGGAGATGGAGAGAGAGAGGGGGAGATGGAGAAAGAGAGAGTGGGAGATGGAGAGAGAGAGAGGGGGAGATGGAGAGAGAGAGAGAGATGGGAGGATCAGCTGATGCATGCTGCGTCCTGATTGGCAGAGCTACAGCTGGAGCTTCTGGGAAAATGAGTCTGGTGCCAAATGTGTTCACCAGGGGAATGGAGTGGAATGTCTGGAGTTGCAGCCTAGGGAGAGTGTGAGTGTGTGTGTGTGTGTGTCTGGTTAAGGGACACCCTTCCTGTAGCTGGATGAATGATTAGACTAGCAGAGAGATTTAGGGATTTAGAGGAGAGTTTATGGAAGCACTAGAATCTGGCTGGAAGTGTGTGTGCATGTGTGTGTGTGTCTATACTGTATGAGTTTTACTCCTTTTCAGTGGTTCATGAACGTGTGAGTGTGTGTGTGTGTGTGTGGGGGGGGATGGTGGAGGGTTCACTAGTCCAGAGAAAGCCTTTCACACACACACACACACACACTCACTGCATGTGCTATGTCAGGGTTCTGGATGGGCTGTCAGAGTGGGAGCCAATAGGAGCTGAGATGATGTCATCTGTCAGTAGGCGGATAGGATGAATGAATCCATCATCAAAACAGTCGACAAACACTTTTCTGTGCTGTGTGTGTTTGTGTCTACGTGTGAATGTGTGTGTCTGTGTGTGTGTCTGTGTGCGTACGTGTTTGTGTGTGTGAGCCATGAGTGTGTAAGTCCTGTGGCATGTGACATTCTGAAGATATTACATACATTTATTCCAGTGTGGCAGACACACTGTGTGTATGTGGGTGCGTGTGTGGGAAGTCACACTGTCTTCTGGAGAACACTAGCATGCGTTAGGGTTAGCATGTGCATGTGTGAGAGAGGGAGAGAGAGCAGAAGGCAGATGGGTTAGGGTTAGCATGTGCATGTGTGAGAGAGGGAGAGAGAGCAGAAGGCAGATGGGTTAGGGTTAGCATGTGCATGTGTGAGAGAGGGAGAGAGAGCAGAAGGCAGATGTGCAGGAGGCAGACAGGTCTCACCTGGTCTACTCAGGTCTGGTCTCACCTGGTCTCACCTGGTCTGGTCTCACCTGGTCTGGCCTCACCTGGTCTGGTCTGGTCTCACCTGGTCTCACCTGGTCTGGTCTCACCTGGTCTGATCTGGTCTCACCTGGTCTGGACTCGTCTGGTCTCATCTGGTCTGGTCTTTTAGCACACAAACAAGTCATACGCACACACTCTCAGATGGTGAGGGAGAGTAAGGTCAAGAGGAACAGTATCTCTCTAGCTGTCTCTTTCCCCCCTTACCTTCACATTGGCCGGCTGTTGGGGTGTCTCACCGACTCTAAGCACATGCTTTCTCTGGACAAGAGACTTTGAGAGTGGAAGGGTGTGTGTGTGTGTGTGTGTGTGTGTGTGTGTATAAATGAATGTTTAGTAGGAGCTAATGACAGTGTTCAACTGACAGAGTCGTCAGTGCCTGTGCCAAGCCTAACAAGCAAACCTGAACTGGTTTCCTCTTTCACTGACACAACTTCCTCCTCATTCAACTCTCTCATGTCTGCTCCACTTGATGTCTCTATTGTTGCTGTATGACACTGCTGTGCATGTGTAACCGTGTGTGTGTAACCATGGGTGTGTGTGTGTGTGTGTGTTCCAGGGAGCTGTGTGAAGTGTGACCAGCCTGTGTATGGAGCCAGCCAGGCCTGCCAAGCCATGGGAAGCCTCTACCATGACTACTGCTTCACCTGCAGCGCCTGCAGTAAGCTGCACACACCCTACACACACATACACACACACACATACACACAACACATACACACAACCTAACACACACAACACACACACACACACACTTACACACAACATATACACACACACACACACACACACACACATAAACACACCACCCATACACACACACGCACACAAGAGAGGAGAGGGGAGAGAGGAGGGGAGAGGAGAGGGGGAGAGAGGAGGAGAGAGAAGGGAGGAAAGGAAGAAAGAAATGAGGAAGACATAGAGAACAGAAAGGAGGAAGAGAGAACAGAAATGAGGAAGACAGAGAGAACAGGAAGGGAGGGGGGACCAGAAAGGGACGCACAGACGAGAGTCTCAGGCATACTGCATACTTCCATGAGAGGGGAACACATCGCCCCGGCTGGCCCAAGGGGAGAGTGTCCTGGCTGGGGAGGAATGCAGGCGTGTGGGGGTCCGCTGGAGGTTGAGCTCCAGAGAGAGCCGGGCTGCTGTTATGAAAGCTGGGCCCAGCGGAGAGAGGGCAGCATAGGGCAGCAGGCTGTGGGGCTAACCTACCACCCACTGTCAAGTTACACACACGCACACGCACACACCCTGTCTGTTAGCTGGTTAGGCAGCTGCCCCCTCCTTCGTCATGCTTCTTGAGTTGCATAACAGAATCTTTTATGACCCAAGGAAAATGTGTGTGGCCCTTACCCTGTTTCTCTGTGTGTGTGTGTGTGTGTGTTTGTGCGTGTGTGTGAGGTCATTGAAGACGTGGAGGCTTAGTGAGCTCCTCCCTAGTGCGAGGGTGGAGGTGGTCCAGGGGGTCAGTTGACCGTGTTAGAGAGAGCCTGGGCATAGCAGTCGAACAGGGTGGGGTGGAGGGGTAGCCAAGAGCTATCTTAGCATATTTAGCCTAGCATATTAGCAAGGAGATTATCAGGGGGAGGGGGGGGGGGGGGGGTGTACCTGTCAAACGCTGTCTCATGTTACACAGGGATTGCAATGAATAGTCTTTAAAAATGTTCAACAGTGGAAACACTGTCACACACACAGAGTCACAGTTGTCTAGCTTTCCTAGGGCCTTGCCAAATGCCATGAAACTCGATTTGGCTGAATGTAATCAGGTGGAAAGTGTAGAAGGTGAGGGGGGGGGGGGGGGGGTTGTGTGACTGGGGGTTGCCGTGGGAACAGACAGCTGATTGTTGTGGACCAGTCCGGAGACAAAACTGTGGCTGTGCTCGGGCCTGCCCACATTCCACCAGCCCCTGCAGCCAGCCAACCAGATGCCTCTGGGGACAATCAGCAGGCAGCTGATTGGCTAAGTGGCGAGCCCTGTGCAAACTGGCTGTAAAGTTTGAATCCTGGCACTTGTAGATAATAGTTTGTTTGTTTCAGAGTGATCAGAACACCACCCAACTACACTAACAGAATGAGATCTCTGTGGCTGAAAGGGGGTGAAGAGACTGTTCTGGTAGCAGATCTACCAGTTAGCTCGAGCGCTTTTCTACCAGAAGGGCTTGGAAAATGACCACGACAGACAAATGGAATTTCACAAATGTTCTTATTGGGGAAAAAGGTTTGTGTGTGCCAGTCTTTGGACTTGGAGTATATTTAGCTAATAGACTGATTCATGAAGTCTCCCACTTCATATAGAACACATGGTAATGTGTGCAAACATGCATCACCAGAGAATCCAAAGAATGTGTGGATTAAAGATGGCCCCTGTGCTTTAGTCTCTTCCTGAGGGGGAATACGCACCATTCCTTCTAGCTCATTCCTCACCTTCACCTCAGAGTTATGACTTTAATTAAACTCTTTCCACAAGGCTCACTAGTCCTCTCTCATCTCCTCTCTCTCTCTCCCCCTCTCTCTCATCTCCCCCCCTCTCTTTCTCGGTCTCTCACTTTCTCATCTTTCCCCCCCCGCTCTCTCTCTCTTTCTCTCTCCCTCTGACTGTGAACCTCTTGATTTGCAGTCAAATGCTCTAACCACTGAGCTACACCCCGTCCCAAATGAACAGATGTCTTTTGACAAGGTTTTGCCCTGAACCAATTCATAGTCGTGGGTTTCCACATCATACGCCACTTTGGATACAAGTTCTTATCGTTATTATGATTGTTCCATGTGATGGGTGAGTCTGC